>NC_080071.1:7172177-7472177 GCF_949987535.1 Balaenoptera acutorostrata
GCTATAAAAATCTGCACTGCACATACCATAAAAAATCAGGGTAGAGCGATGGTTTAGCATTCTTTCTTTACTTGTCTTTCTGGAGTTCTATGTTTTCCAGTCATGGCATGGCCCAGTGCTTATTTTCAAAACATACTTTTGCTCATTAACCTACAAAAATGCTTGAAACTTCCTGAATTAACACTGGGTATTTCTGCTCACGTGACTGTTCTGTATTCCTGGGTACTTGTACACATTTTTATTAAGTTGACTTTGCTAATATTTCTTTTTTTTTTTAAAATAAATTTATTTATTTATATTATGGGCTGTGTTGGGTCTTCGTTGCTGTGCATGGGCTTTCTCTAGTGGCAGCGAGCGGGGGCTACTCTTCGTTGCAGTGTGCAGGCTTCTCATTGTCCTGGCTTCTCTTGTTGTGGAGCACGGGCTCTAGGCACACGGGCTTCAGTAGTTGTGGCACGTGGGCTCAGCAGTTGTGGCTTGCGGGCTCTAGAGTGCAGGCTCAGTAGTTGTGGCACACGGGCTTAGTTGCTCCGCGGCATGTGGGATCTTCCCGGGCCAGGGCTCGAACCCGTGTCCCTTGCATTGGCAGGCAGATTCTTAACCACTGTGCCACCAGGGAAGCCCAACTATTAGGTCAGCAGCTAATCCAAAACCACATCTGTTGGACTTCGTCTTCTTACTGGCTCCCAAATGGTCTAAGGTTTTATAAGGATCACATAGCTTGGTCCCTTGCTAATATTTCTTGAAGTTTCTTTTTATATTTTTTTCATCACCATCTCACCCCTTTCTTCCCATAATGCTTTGTCATAGAGTTCGATATCTGCTACTTATTGATAGAAGCAAACACATAAAATGCAACCAAGGAATTCACCAAGTACTAGGGAGCAAACCAGTAGACAGAGTGGGAGACAGACTTGAGAACAACAAAGGAACCTGTGGCAGAACACAGTATATCAAGAATGGACATTCTAACTTTTAAAACTGAGAACTGGAGATTAATTCTGACTTGGGGATAAGTAAAGGTTTAAAGAGGGTTTTAGTTGACTGATTCTGAAAGGCAGAGAGGGGGAAGTTTTGAATGGAGGGAACAGTGTGATCAAAGGAAAAGGGTGTGAAAGAGCATGAACTCTTCAGGGAATAAGACGCAAGCCAAAGAGTCTGAGTCCCGGTATCTGAGGTCTAGAGAGGCAGTCTGGGGCCAGACAACAAGGGTGTTCTCAGAGGCCCTGAGGCCCATGCAGAGACTCGGCCCCTTACCTGGATTGTGGAGTATGTGAAGAAAAGGAGAGTACATGCATTTAAGAGGTAGGTGAGGAAGAAGAACCACAGAACCAAGGAAAGCGATGAGGGACATTTGGAAGAACTGAAAGGAAAACTGAGAGTAATATCACACTATTGAGGTAAATTGAGAGCTCCTAAAGCATGTGTAGGAAAAAGAACCAAGAGCTCTTAAAACTGTTAAAAAAAAAACAAAAAACAAGGGTGTGAAACACTGCAGAGGTGTTACAGCAGCAGAAACAACAGGACGATTTTGGCCTCGTTACACTGTAGATCACTGGCTACTCCCAGGGTGGTTCGTGTGGGGTGAGGGCAGAGAGAAACCAGACACTGGTTAGGGAGAGAGGGGGACACAGAGAAGAGAGGGGAAGGCAAGGTCAAGTTTTCTTTAATGGGGTGCGTGTCCACAGGGGTGCTCGCTTGGGGATACTTGCTAGAGAAGGGAGCAGGGTCCTGAGGAAACAGAAAAGTCTTATAAAATGGAAGTAGAAAAACAACGTCAGGTGTGCTAATGGCAGGATGCTTGCTGCAGGGGAAGTAGGGCCTTATTCAAGAGAACACACACTGAGCTTCCTTACAAAGCTGAGAGGGAAGAAGAAGAGAGAGACGGAATTGAAAAGAACCGTTTCAGGTGGCAGGTGCGGAATCCAGTGCGTCCCCAAAGGCTTGGACGAGGCCATCTATTTCAAGCGAGGTGAGGAGAGATGGTGCTCAAGAAGTGACCTGAGGGATCAGAAGGTCGCTGTGGAGAGGGGGATGGGCGACTGCTAGTTCCGAACCAATGGGCAGGTGAGCAAGGCTAAGGAACAGTGCGGGTTCTGCTGCAAACTGGAAATCCACTCTGGCTGTAGTATGCTATGTACATTCTAGAAGCAAAAGGCTTGATGTGGGGGACTCTGTGCTTGTTTCATGAGGCCTTTTGAGAAAAATCACCTGAATATATAAGCCACCTCCCCCAACACCCGTGCCCTGTCATAAGTAGATGAAGTAGTTATTGCATATGGACAGATAAAACACAAAGAATGGGGCTAAACTCCTTGGTATGCCCTTATAAAATAATACATTAATTCTTGATTTAAAATAGAAAAAGAAGGGAAAAGGATCTGAAAAAGAATATATATATATGAAATAAAAAAACTGAGTCACTTTGCTGTACACCTGTAACTAACACAGCATTGTAAATCCACTATACTTCAATTTAAAAAACGAACATTGAATTTAATATCTCTCTTTAGATTATCAGGTTAAGGAAATTTATTGAATTATAATGAATGCTGTACTAAACATTTTTCTTCTCATCTACGGACCTTTAAAAACTCAGTGGTCACAACCTCAGTTTTATTAGAACTGCTCTAATAAAAAATTAGAGAGTTTATTTTTTAAAAAATGGAAAGAAACTTGGGCATATACAGATTAGAGTTTCAGATCTCACAGGTCCAAAATCATGAAGGGAGGTAACCAACTTTCTTCCTGAAATAAATTCAAAATACTGAGGAGATTCTAAGGAACTAAAAAATCAATACGAAAGTTCCCATCGATCACCACAAAAAGAAAAAACATGACTATGACAATATCCTCAACTTCTCCTAAACAAATGGAACAAATGGTAAGAGAAGGAACATCTGTACATATGTGGAAAACAACAATAACGCAAGCGAAGTAACCTATTTGTTTATGTCAGATAAAGAACGCCAGACAAGCTTAAAAAGGATTTTAACAGAATTACAAAATTGGCGCACGAAGGATTCACACACACACACACACACACACACACACACACACACTTACACACACACAAAAATCAATGGGCATTGAAACAACATATCTTCATTTTAGAAAACAGTATCATGACCCATCTTGCTCATAAAATCCCTTTATATTGGCCAGCGTGTGAGCAAAATTGCAAATTAAAAGAGACGGGAGATTGGCTAAAGGGTTGTAAGCAACGGGAACTGGTCACTGACAAGGAATATAGCTGTGGGCAAGGTGCTAGGCCTGCTCTTTTGCAATACATTTCCTAAATGTTCTCAAGGATGAACAGAATCCCACCTTAACCCAGGTTGCGGATGACTGACTAGATAGGTGGTGGTGAATAAGGACACGGGAAGATGCAGATTATCAATATGGACAGAAACCCAAAACTCAGCTTATTAATATTATGAAATTGACAAAATAAAATAAACCTGAAAGCAGTAGGACACATGGAAAAGACTATGTAGATTTCCTGGAGTTTGACAAGATGAGTCTGGGCTGATTGGACCAGCAAATTAACTGATGCTGCTTGGTTATGGAACGTGACGTACAGGAAAGGGAGAGACCAAGTCTGTGGGAGCAGAACACTGTGCAAATGCTGATTTCATCTGAGGCACCTGATAACTATATATGTTTGAAAATTAGAGCGTTCTAAGAAGAGCAATAATAATGATTAAGGCAATGGAAGAATTGATTTATGAGGACAGATTAAAGGAGCTAAATATGAATAGCCTGGTTAAGTGACAACTAGAGGGGTACATAATAGGAGTCTCCAAGGAAAGAGAATAATTATTTAGCTGGGTACAAGGGGGTATAACTAGGAGTAATGAGATGAAATTAAGAATGGGAAAATTTAAGCTGAATTTCCAGAAAAACTCCCTGATGGTGTAATTTATTAGCTCATGGAATAAATTCCCTATGGAAATGCTACAGCTGGGGAAACTTAATAATAGAACTGGACAAAATACCAATAAATAATATAGATAATAATCCAGTACTTGGAAGAAGGTGGTTACGTGCTATGCTTTCCTTGTTTACAATATCTTCTCATATTTTTCTCTAATAGTCTTTTATATAGAGCAACTGTTACCCAAAGAAGTATTTAGGCAATTAGCTAAATCTAAACGGAAACACGTCCTTTAGGTGAGGGAAGCTAAAATTACTTCAGTTTTCATATATTCTATAGCAGTAAGCGGTAATAATTTTTTACTACTTTGTTTCAGCAGAGCTGATCTTGAAGCAAGCTGGACAAATGTATTACTATTTCTAAAAAACAAAACAAAACAATCCTCAACTACCATCCTATACAGTCTATTCTGATTCTCTGTGTGTGACATGAAACCCATATTTTCATAGACATGTTTAATATAAACAATTTATTGCCATAATAGAAATCAAAAAACTTTATTCCAGCTTTTCTCAATGTAGCTCTATGGTCAATTACTTCACATCAATACCAAGATCAAAGAGACATATACTAACAAGCAGTTTGCTTAATAATAGTCACCACACTAATTAACCCATCCAGAACATTCTTAATCAGATGCTATTTGTAATGTATAGTGAAGAGAAGGCTGGCAATAAACGGTTCTATGCTAAAAAAGCAAATAATACCTTACCGATGGGGTGATACTGGCTTTTTTATAGAACCGGGCAGAATATTCGCACTATCCTGGTGTGAACTCAGTGAAGTAACTATGCAAATAGGCACATGACCGAACACTTCCTTCCTCCTCCCCAGCTTCAGCTCTGGGGGAGGTGCTAATGAGAAGAGGAAAGGTACAGAGGTAAGGAGTGAAGGAGAGAAAAGAAAGAATACCAGTGAGCTGCCTTCTAGAGCACATGGTAAGCTTGCCGTTTAACCATCCCCTCAATTTTTCTTAAAGAAATGCTACTGCCCACCTTACTCACAGAATGTCCTTCCTGTTTCCGAATCTCTCAGAAGGCCTATTCAAACATGTTTTCACTCTTAGAAAGATTCTGGTTACTGTAGTCGTTTCCAATCTGTTATTAGCCTTGGGACCCCACTCCCAACTTTTTTCCAACCAATAGCCAATCTTTGAAACAAAAGTAGAACCTTCCCTCTGCCATCTCTCCTTCTTTCCCACCTCTGTCCCCCAGGGTGGGTCCAGAGGCATTGCCACAAAACCCCAGTACTATGTTGAGGGATGTTTAAAGACACAGCTGGAATAAGTACTTCCCAGACCTAAATCTGATTGCTTCCCTGCACCACCCGCAAATGTGGGTGCTGGACCTGTAGGAATGGCCAAATGCCTTATTTGGAGTAGTCCGAAAAGACCAGATTTGGGAGGAGCTTAAACCGATGCTAAGATTGATGGTAAGCAAAGGAAATGCTCTAGGCTCCTTAGCTGATTTCTGCTGAAGTTGAGAAGCCAGCTTATGTTCAGCTGACCAACAGAGGTAGTCAGGAGGAAGGCGATAAGACAAAGCAAGTCATGTTGACTTAGGACACTGAGACTGATTCACGTGTTGTTGAAGAGAATGCCGTGGCTAAAATGTATGTCATGTGGAATACGTTGCCTACAAACATCTTTTTGAGAGATTTCAATGAAAAGTACTTAATATGGTAAGTTCAACCTATAGAATCTCATAAATAAGTACCCAGAGATAAGAGTCCACAGGACATGATTAAGTCATGCTTCTCAAAGCAGATCTGGAAGATAGCGTGTGGAAAAAAAATGATGCAAACGAGTGGATGATTAAAGAGACAGAGAGAGGGCATAATTCATCAACGATTATTTCAAATATGAGCCAATGAGAAAAGAGGAGAGCCTTAGCAACTGGAATAAGGAAACTGGCCTGCCTGTGGGGCAGGCAGGGAGACAGGGGGCTGAGGAAGCTCAGCGTGTGTACATGTAGCTCAGGTGTCGGGGAGGGAGAACAGTACGGCCATCCCTTCAGGCTGAAGTCTCACAAGGTGTGTTCTGTTTATCACGAAACAGAACGTGTAGGTATTGCCCTAGAGAAGGTTTTGTGAGAGATCAAGTTTTGGAAATGCTGGGTTAAACAAAGTTAAACATTTCTTCACTACAGAACGTCCCAAAGCACATGCTAGTATGTTCAGTAAATATGTTCATTCATTCATTCTTTTGTTCGTTCAATAAATATTTATTTAATACCTATTGTGTGATAGAGACATTGTATTTATTGTTTCCCAAACTTAGCACTTAATGAAACAAGGACCAATCCCCCAATGCCCTCACTCCCCCCCACACACATACATACAAAGAGGCACCTTAAGAATTAATATTCGACAAAGGATACCCTGGGAAATACTACTTTAGACCCTAGGAGATGCACAGCCTGAGTCAAAAAGCATGGGGAACCAGATAGGTGATGGCATATTTTATATAGTAGGGATGGCAGAGGAGTGGGAAAATGCATTCCCTCTCCAAATGATGAAACTGAGCCCAAAAGGCGATTCACCAAGGCCACACATCAGTAGAGAAAAGGAAGTCTGAAGATATCAGGGAAACCTGTGAAAAAAGTAACAGAAAAAAATACAGTTCAAGGCTAATATGGATGACAGCAGAAAAAAATATCATTCGATTTTATCACAGCAATTTCTGTGGATTCCGGGATAGAAACCATGTTGAGAATTGAAAAGAAGGGAAAAAGGAATCAAAGATAAATAATTTTTCCAAAACCAACTGGGAAGACACATCCAGGCAGTTCAGTGATCTAAGTTCTTGGGTGATGTATAACAAAAACTATTCACTGTTTCCAAACAATGTGTTGGAAATTAATTACAAAATTAACATTTTTAGAATTTAGCCACATAAGCAAATATCAAAGATAATCAAAAAATCATGTTGCCCACATGTATCCAATATATCACTTATATGGTAAACAGATTTATATAAACCTATAAAGTATAAAAGTAAAGATCTTAATCTAGCATTCTCATGTGCACGCATACACCCCCTATACTTCTTGCCACATTGCCTTCACTAAATAAAGGAATCACAAACAAGGAAGTCTATCATAATTAAAACTAGATGTTTGAAGACCACAACATTAAACAGAAAGACAGACTTATGCTTGGTGGTTGGTTGTAGGATGGCTGCTCCTCTTTACTGGAGATGGCTATGGGCTAATATTCATAAAATAGATGGCACATGTCTACGAAGGCTGTTTCAACAAGAAACTCTGGCAGAACATTATTTGAACAAATTTGAATCACAGATGAGTCAATCACCATCCACATGCACATAGCACAAATGCTTTGGCGGAACAGCCATCCAACAACACCGCGGCTGTTTAGGCCATGTCATTTAAATGCTCAAGTTTCGTGCCTGAACCAAATTTCAATTCCCATGGTGCAAATTTTCAAAGCCAACATGCAACATTGACAGCAGTCTGAGAGAGGATACTGAACAAGGGTGTCTTGCTTTGACTACGAAGAATCTGTTTTGTGACAAGATAGGAAAACAGGATCCATAGAAACTAGCCTCAGTTAAAATTAACAAGCAAACCCTACTTGTTAGCCTGAGAAAGGCATGCTGAAACTGAAAGCATATTTATGGTTATCAGACTGGCCTCATTATCCATGTATGGACCCAGGGATGACACACTTAGTCAAGACAGCATCTTCTCTTGAAGGCTGCCAAAAAGAGAAGCTTCAGCTTCCTCTCTTCTGTTTAAGGTCCATCATTTTCTGATGTCTGTCCTTTAAATAGCTGGGATATATGACTGTCATAAGGAAGAGATCGTTCTGTTCCCATCAGTCTGTTTCTTTATATTTTTTTCCACCAGCATTTCTAAGAATCATTTCTGAAAATCTAACACTTTCCATATACCTTATTTATACCATTTATTTACAATACATGGCTTCTTCTGGCAACAGAGTTTATGTAATTAGTATTATTTAACTTAAATAATTATGCCTCAATTCCTCATTCTCTTTTTAAAAAATTTTTATTGGCGTATAGTTGATTTACAATGTTGTATTAGTTTCAGGTGTATAGCACAGTGAATCAGTTATACATATACATATATCCACTCTTTGTTTAGATCCTTTTTCCATATAGGTCATTACAGAGTATAGAGTACAGTTCCCTGTGCTATACAGTAGGTCCTTATTAGTTATCTCTTTTGTATATAGTAGTGTGTATATGTCAATCTCTCTTAATTCCAAAGTGTTTTACATTGTACACACTGCTAATTTAACTGCCTACTAGTATGAGCAGTTTGTCTTATGCAATTTTATAAAATCCCTTGATAATATATATACTCCTCCCATACAGAAAACTTAAGGTCCTTAACAATGTATGAGACTAGGAAAAGCTACCTTGCATGTTGCTACAGCCCATGTTTATCAAACCCAGAGCCATCCTTGTGAACAGATGCATGCACACTTCTCATGATTTCGCATTCCTCCCCCGAAAAGAGCTAAGCACCACAAAACCCTCTAATTTACACAAGGTTTACTGTAGTAATTGAACACAGTCAGCAAAGTTGCAGGCTAAACTGCAAACAGTGAATCTTTATCTTCCTACCTCCCCCGTAAGCACTCTCCACCGACTGGCTGTTAATTCCCTAAGAGCTTTATACTCCTTCCCAGTGGCCCAGGGCCCCCATCCCCGCCACGCTCATCACCATGCATCCCCTTGCATCTACCTTGAATCATGCCCTGTTCTTCCCTGTTGGTCTTGTTGGAAACTAATCTTAAATTCCCACAATGTATTAATCATCTTCCATGCTCAATATGTTCCACTTTTCAAAAGCACGATACCTTAATTCAAGGAAAATAATCACAAATGGGATAATTTCACAGTAAGCCTATGAGATTCTTTTGGGAGGACAGGTGGAGAGAAATCTCTGTGAAGCACCTTAAAGTAAGTCCACTCAAGCAATGGGCATGTTGAAGAGGGGAGAACCCAGGCTGTAGTACTGGTACCCAGTATTGCATCGGTACTTCCTGTATTTGTGAATTTATTCAAATCACTTAATTTCTTTGAACCTCAGTTTTCTGATCTATGAAATGGGATAATATCTGTTTTTCCAAATTTCTTGAGAGGATTAAAAGAGAGTTGGTAATGATGTGTAGATGAGCTAAGTAAATCAAAGTAAACTTCCCATTTCCTTGCTTCTTTATGTAACATCCATACTTATGGAGTTATTTCTAAGGCCATCTTGGGTAACACTGGATTTCCTATTTTGTAAATGAGTCACTGTCTTGATTCAGGCAACAAATATTCATTCAACAAATATCTAAACTCCTTCTATGAGCAAGAGGTTGTGTCTATTTTTACAAAAATTTTAGAGCATATGTAGTGACATTTCATATGTACTTATTTTGGTCTCTTACCCTCAGAAATTTTAAGCTATCCATATTACCTTTAAACTAAACTGTATTTACTGATTCCATTACTACAATGATCTAACTTTTCCATTCAAACTTAATAATTTGCTCATCATTGGTTTCATTAATAACTCAGAAGTGAAGTTTTAAAAGCTTCTATTCATTCACCCCGCTTAATTTAACGATAGTATACAAAAATGAAAAAAGTTCCCAAATGTGAATCTGAAGTAATTTCTTTCAAGCAAGAAGAAGTGGCTGTTTCACGTGCACATAGACTCAGCAAGCTGCTCGGTATGGATTTACCTTGTTAGCAAGTAAATGTTCACATTACTCTGGGAATCCCATATCTTCTACAGCATCAGTAAAGCACTGAAGGAAACTCTAAAAGTGATCTCTAATCACATGTCCTATTCCACAATGTTTTTTGGAGGCCATTATTTGGAGGTTGAAAGCAAGATGGTAAAATGTGCTGGTATTGAAGAAAGGATCACTCCTTTCCAAACAAAAATAGGAATTCCCTTAGGGCAGTGTTTCCAATTGGAGAGTATCCTTTAGAGCATGGTATCATTTTATGGGTGCTATGGACCGAATTGTGTTCCCTCAAAATTCATATGTTGAAGTCCTAACCCTGAATGTGACTATGTATGGAGATAGGGTCTTTAGGAGGTAAGTAGGGTTAAATGAGGTCATAAGGATTGGTCCATAATCCGATAGGACTGTGGTCTTACAGGAAGAGGAAGAGCTCTCTCTTCCTCCCTCTCTCTCTCTTTCTTCCCCCTTCCCCCTTCCCTCCCACGGCCACATGTGAGGACACAGCCAGAAGGCAGCCAGCTGCAAGTCAGGAAGAGAGCTCTCCTCAGAATTGACTATACTAGCACCCTGATGTCAGACTTTCAGCCTCCAGAACGGTAAATTCCTGTTGTTTAAACCACCCAGTCTATGGTATTTTGTTATGGCAGCCTGAGATGATGAATACAACTGGATACTGTTGTGGAAAAGAGGGGAAAGAGTCAATACCATGATGGGTGAAATTTCCTGAACAGGGTATCAGGAAAATGATAAGAGTGGAAGGTACCATATCTATGTTGACAGACAGTGACAACAAGAGAATATTGTACAAGAAGAGAGAGCTAACCATCAAAACTGATAAGAGAATTTGGGGGATGAAAAGGAGAAAATATGAATTGTGAAACAAAAATGTTCCTTTTTTAACTAAAAATAAATTTAAAAGAATAGAGAACTGAGTTTAGGAAAGAATTTTTCTTAAAAATTTGTTCGGTTGTGAATAAAGTCACTTAATCTTTTGAAACCTGGGTTTCTTCATATGTTCAACGAGAATGAGACCAGTCCCCTAGACTTCTAATGGAAGTAGGAGGATCAAACTTCTAATCAAATCTACTGATTATCTTACAATTATTAAGAGGCAAAAAGGCACACTGGGTCAAGCAGGGCTCGAGGTATATTGTATAGTTTTAAATTCAGGGCTCTGCCACTTATTAGCTAACCTGGGGAAAGAGTTTTTTCTCTAATTATCAGTTACCCCATCTGTAAAATGGAGCTAATAATAATGCTGCCTTGCAGAGTTATGTTTTCCATGTTGCTTGGCACATAGTAAGAGCTCAGTAAATACTATTATTTTTTATTTTTGATAATAATGGAGAAGGTCAACATTATGCTGTCATGGTTACTAAAGAGATAATCAACATTCTAAAAACTCCAGTCTCTGACTCCACTGGCCCTCTCACAGTTAAGCTACTTTATAAATCAGAGACCCATGCCTTTTTTTAAGATGCATTTTCCTTGTTAACTCTCACAAGTTACACTATAGCCATCCATTTAAGGCAGGCATTTTAATGTTACCTTATTTTCATTTGTATACTAATCAAAGATTTGTTCTCTGTCTAGAGGCACATTAATTACAAAAAGTCTCAATGTTATAAATCAAACAAATATATTCCTCCCTTTCTATTATTTGTTTCCTGTGGTGCTTTCTTCTACCTTATGCTTTTCCTTGTCTTTCCTTTTATTCCTTCATTTTTCTAACTGAGAGGTTGCATCTTCTCCCTTCTTAAAGCTGTATAAACCAGAAAAGTAAAACCAGGAAATTTAAAACATCAGTTTCCAGGTCTCTGAAGCATGAACAGATGGGCATCAAAAATCCAGTCTTTTATTTTTTCCTTTTTCATTTTCCTACCCACAACCTGAATAAATCAAAATTACCAGCAAATCCAACTTCCAGCACAACCTCCTTTTTTTTCCAATGCTACAGCATTAAGTATTGATTCACTTCAAGTTCTGGTTTTTAAGCCACAGAAGCTGTCTTTATTCCAAACTAATATTTTAACATACAATTTTGTTAACTTTACATTTGAAATAAAGCCTTTAAATGTACAAAGTGAGTGTACTAGCACTTCCGCTTTCTTCAGGTTTTCTATACTTTGTAGTATTTCTAAGCTTGGAAGAGATGGGTATAGTGCTGGGCTATTACTAGAATATAACCAAGGCTTGAAGGTAAAGAAAGACTGACATACTCAGTGAAAATACTGAGTGAAAAAGGTCAGAGAAAAAAACATTCATTCACCATTCAACCCAAATTGGAATGCCTATTACGTGCCAGGCAAATAGCCAAGATGCCCTCATGAAATACCCAATGGGGTAGGTGCTCCAATCAGGGGAGAATTAGGTATTATGATTATGAGAACCCAGGCCTGGGGAGGGGGGCTAACGTCAAGAAAGGCTCTCCAGAGAAGGTGATCTTTCGGCTGAGACCTCGATGATGATTAGAAGGTAGCCAGGTGTGAATGTGAGAGATGGACTGTGTTAAGAACAACAGCATGTGCAAAGGACCTGGTGAGAAAACATGGTTCAGGGGTAAAAGCAAAATATGGCCAGAGCATTGAGTGAGTGTGGATAGCAATGAAGGTAGGGGAGGGGGAGGTCAAAAACGAGGCTTGAGAAATAACCAGGGGGAGGACTTTCTGCCCTTAATAATATAAGTAAGAGGTTTATAGCCATTTGAGAAATTTCTCATCAGATTGGGTCTGAATAAAAATGCTGGCTGCGGTGTGAAGAACAGACTGGGGAAAACATGGCAGAGTAAACATCAATTTTAAATCCCCCTGCCTTTTGAAGCTCTACTGAGATAATGGTATGGGAATTTTTAAAAGGCATGGACTCTCAGGGACAACAAGAATAATTGAGTAAGATGACAAGAGAAAAGAAATGTCAACTGGATTTCAAGAGATGGAAAGCAGATGGATGAGTGGTGCTGGAGCAGAGAGAAGGAGGCAGAATGCTTCTGTAAGTGTAGGTGATTCTGCTTGCGTACGTGGTGTTAGCAAAGAGACAGCAGCTCATTTGCTCCAGAGAAACTCCGGAAGGCTCAGGAACTGGACACACCAAGTGCCTCTGGAGGTGCAATGGCAGAGCAGAGCTGAAAACAGAACTGGTAGCAATTCTATAGAAAGTGAACACAAGCCCTTTGGTAACCTCCTCAAGCCCATGCAGCCAAGCAACTACTGTCCTTCTCCCCTGACCTCCCTCCTCAGCAGCAGAAAGGCTTCCTCACTGGATGATCTGGACCACAGAGACCAGGCAAGGCTAAAGGCAAGGGTGAGGGAAATTAAATGAAAGGATGTCTATTTATTAATGATGCTTCTCCAGCACCCCTCCTCCATTTGGCTCCCAGACAGCTGGAGATTTTCCTTCCAGGACATTATAGGAACCTTTCTCTGGAAACTAACTGGGCTGACCTAGCAACGCTGACATGTGGAGATACCACAATGAAACAAATGAATTCCTATGAGAAAGGTCACTGGTCAACAAGCCCTGTCTCTGAAATTCTAATCATCTTTCAAGGTCTCACCTCAAATATGAATGGAGAGACAGTCACCATCAGATATTTGAGGAAAATTTTAACATCAAGTTAATATGATGAAGCAAACAAATAGAAAAGGGGAACTTAGAGGAAACTGAGACAACATGGAGAGTAGAAGAAAACTTAAAAAAAAATCCTATGATATCCATAATGATAAAATAAGCTTTTGCATTCATGATGGGAGAAACAGGATGTGATTAGAAAGGAAATTCAAGAACAAGAAAGAGTGCTTACAAATAAAAATATCATAACTGAAAAAAATCAGTAGAAGAGTTAGAAGATAAAGTTGAGAAAATCTTACAGAAAGCAAAATAAAAACAAAGAAGAAAATAGGAAAAGAGATAACAAAATAAGGTCAATCTAAGGTTCAATAATGACTAATAGGAGTTGAAGAACATACATACTAAGAAAATCATGGGTGAGAAAATCAAAGAAAAATTGTAAGAAAATTCTTTGTAGTGAAGGAAATATATACCCAGCATAAGAAAAGAACAAAAATCCAATCCATTTAGAATCATTATGGAATTTCGGAAGACCAAGAATAAAAAAGAAAATCTAATACCTTTTGGGAGAGTGAACACGACGAGTCACAGGCAAGTTAGAAATAGACAGAAATCAGACTTCTCAACAGGAAGTTCAAAAAGTAGAAAACAATGGAGCATTACCTCAAACTTCTGGGAAAAATGAGTTCCAATGAGAGCTCAAAACTCAGTCAAGTATTAAGTAAATGTGAGGAAGGACAAAGCCATTTTCAGACAAGCAAGATCTTAAGAAATTTTAGCTCCCTACATTTCTTGAGGAGATACCAGTGGATGTACCCCACTAAAATGATAAAGTAAAAAAAGAGAAAGATGTGGGATCCAGGAAATAGTTGACTCAAGGGTCCAGAGAGCAACATAAAACGAACAGGAGCAGGAGAATCTAGGCCTCCAGGATGGAGGTGTCCAAGGAAAAAAATGGAAATGATAGATTTCCTGATGTGTCTGACCATATTAAAAAGATGAGTTAGTGATGGTGGCAGAGCTAGGAATGGGTTTGTGATAGTGACACAGAAACCAAGCAGATAAAGCTAAAGCAATATTTACCTCCAGGAAAAAATGAAGAGTTGTTCAGGGAAGGAAATCTTAGCATAGAAAACAATGATGCTCAGCAGGGAACAGTTTTACATAGCAATAATGCTATAAACACAGAGTATTTAATTAACCAAAAATTGAGATACAGCTATATTGGAAGGCTAGGGAGAGGGAAAAATATGTGAGTGCCTGCATGTGCATGCTCATACAGTAAGAGGGCTAACTAAATCACCATTTCTACTGTAGGAAGTCAACAGATAATATCTCATATTTTAAAAAATCAAGAAATAGCAAGATAAGAAACAAAAGTTTTGTTAAGTGGTAGCTGGGGTGGGGGGGCAGTTTGGGGTGGGATGAACTGGGGAAAGGAATTTTGTTTTGTCTTACAGATCCTTTTTGCACCCTCTGATCTTTTAAAACCAAATATATGCATTACCTTGAGAATTCATGACTTAAATAATAATCTCTAGAAATTTCTTACCAAAATCTCTTTGACTATTGCTTCTAGCATTTTCTCTAATTTTCCTTCTGAAACTTCTATTAGACATATGTTGAATTCTTATCGTTTTATTCCTTAAGATCTAGCTTCTAGGTACTAATTCTCTCTTTACACATGTCTAATACTTACACTCAGTGGTTAATTTCAATGAATACATAAAATTTCTACTTAGTTCTTCTCAAAATATGCACTAAGCTTTTATAGTGCCTTTTATTTCTCATACTTGCAATTTATTCTTTATGCTATTAACTGTTGTAAAAACCTACTTTATCTTCTCTATCCATAAGTTCTAGTATCTGAACTTATTAAGGGTCTAATCCTACAGTAAGTTGTTCGAGCCAGTTTATCACTTGCTACACTAGGACGGATATTCAACAGGAAACACCAGAAAGCTACAGGCTCCCCAAAATGAAGCAATGGAGAAAGGTTTGTACCCAAGTTTTACTCTTCCTTTAAAAAAAACTCACCATTTTTCTAAATTCTAATATATTTCCTTTGGCAGTCAGCAGGTATTTATAGAGCACCCACTCAAACTCAAAATTCTGCTGTTATAGGAAAAAGAATTAGAAGAAAAATCAGACATTTTAACATATGGTTGGATTTCCCTCTTCTAAGCTTTTTAAAGAAATAGTATGTTGGTTGTTTAAAGATCACAACAATCCATGGTCATCTTTCAGGACATGCTGAACATTATTTTGAGGTTTAACATTATTTGCAGAAGAGTTTTCTACTTTCCACCTTGAAATATCCTTTTTTGAACAGTGGGCATATATTTGCAGTAGAGACTCATCCATTCACAGTTTGTGCTAACATTATTGTGAATCATAACCACAGAGATGTACAAACAACTCCTTAAACACTAAAGTGGATATAAATGGAAATGGTATACCTTTAATGACATAATAAAATGTCCTAGAAAAAGTAACTATGCAGTGAAATTCTCATATAAAACAAAAAAATTCTTATAATCTTAAAAATGTAATTATACTATAATTTAGCTGTACTGAGAGTCTGCATCTTATTGGCCTGGGCTATTTTAGAGTACTGCATATCCTACCTGAATTGTCAATACATGCCCTACTTTATACCCATTTAACACTTCAGTAATATATGCCAGGGCATAACTGAGTTCTAAGGGTGTCAAAAGCCAGATTATTCTAGAACTGCATGTTATTTTGGGAGTACAGATAGCAAATGGCCAGATGGCCCTACAGTAAACTGCCGAAGGCCATTTAAAACGAATCCATGTGTAGATGTATTCCAACAGAGAATTATGGACAGCAACCAGTGAGATACCGAAGTTCTACTACAATATTATCTTTGTTCAGCCAGAAATAACATTCCAATTTTATAGAACTGGAGTTAAAACAAACATTATTCTCTACTTTCCTGTAGTAAATAAACGAGCAAAAGCAACTCTATTGCCTCGCAGGTTTACGGTAGATGCTCAATATAGACTTGCTGAATGAATGAATGCCTTGGTACAAGGAAGTGGAATAGGTTATGCATACGCTATTCTATGCTTTTCTGGGTCCTGATTGTTTCTGTATACTGATGTGTGGTTTGGGAGTTTGCGTATGTTTTATTTAGGTAGTTTGCATATACAAAGTAGAAAGAGGTAAGGTTGGTTGAAGGGTAATTATTTCTTGATGGAAGAATATAAAAAGTATAAACAGCTCAGCTATTGCTTAAGCAAACTCAGCTCTTCGTTCCTGATCTACAATGCAAATAGTATACAAAATAAGGTTTCATTAAAGAGTGACTGTCACATCAACAGGAAGGAGAATGAAGACCTGCTATGCAGGATTATTAGATATATTGAATTTGTTGTCACCAAGATCAACAAAATCCTGCTTCTAAAGACTACACACTGTGACATAGAAATAGCTTTGCAATACAGAACACTCCTTTGATTTTTTTTCCATTTTATTGTAGTGGGATTATACCTCTAGAAAAAATGAATGTCAATTTATTGATGGCTTGGGCCACTATTTAAAAAGTAATATACAGGACGTCCCTGGTGGTGCAGTGGGGACTTCCCTGGTGGTGCAGTGAGAATCCACCTGCTAATGCAGGGGACACGGGTTCCAGCCCTGGTCTGGGAAGATCCCACATGCCGCAGAGCAACTAAGCCCGTGCACCACAACTACTGAGCCTGCGCTCTAGAGCCCACGAGCCACAACTACTGAAGCCCGAGCGCCTAGAGCCCGTGCTCTGCAACAAGAGAAGCCACCGCAATGAGAAGCCCGCACACCACAACGAAGAGTAGCCCCCGCTCACCGCAACTAGAGAAAGCCTGCTCACAGCAACAAAGACCCAACGCAGCCAAAAATAAATATATTAATTAATTAAAAAAATAAAAAGTAATATATTAATCAGAAAACATCTGTGATAACTCACAATCCATTCTGAAAAAAAAAATTAGAAACTTTCTATCACATGATATCTCCACAGCACAAAATAACTGTACAGCGTATGATGTGGAGTGGGACTTTTCCGAACACCTTGGCATTTCAGCTGAGGTCCTAACGCCGAGGACTAATACCTACAAATGCTAAAGAGAGGTGCTGCCACGTTTCTGCAGAACTTGCTAAAGGTAGAAATATTGGCCCCGTGACTCTTCTCCATCAATGTCTAACAGCCTAAGTAAGAGGAGGAGATGCACAGGGGTAGGTGTGCTCCAGGAAAACCTCTCATAGAGACCGGGGATGGTTGCCAGAAGGGGAGGCCGGCATCTCTTTCCCCAAAGTGAATGACTGCCAAGCTGCCAGGACCCAAAAGCCTGCCTCCTCTTGCTCCTAAAACAGAGTTCTTGGGAGAACCTAATGCATGCTCCCCCCACCCCCCACCCCCGCCAAATATGGGACACAGATCCTGACGAGAGTCAGGACTTCGAGATTTTGAAGGTAGGAGGCTGTCAGAAGTTGTCCACGTGGCAGGGCAAGAAGAAAGGGCAGCAATGGAAGCAGCCTCCATTTTTTACCATTTGGAAGGGAGAGGGTACCTAATTTTGTTTTTCCCTGTGGTCCCAGTGGAGGGGAGCCATGTGCCATATTGAAAGGACTATGCTCAGGAAGGCTGCCTTCAGGGCAAGGAACATACTCCTGGGGTCAGAGCGGAGAGAAGGAAGTGATCAGAGATCATCCAGAGAGGGTTTCCTGTATAACAGGGAACACCTGTGGGTGAGATCTCCCCAGGAGTGTCTCAAGAGAACACATGTACGTGCCACACAACAGTGCTGGCATTTGGCTACTGCCTGACAGAGAAGGCATTTGACACCCCAAAGAGACCCTCAAACAGCACCAGCTATGTAAGAAGCCTTCCTCTCTTCCTCCAGTCCCTCCTCCCAGTCCAGACCCTGATGCAGGAGCTTAAAGGGGAGGGTAGGAGGCATGAAAGGAAGTGTATTTAATTGGCTTATTGGACTTGATACTCATAATGAGGGAACAGCGTTATGTCCTCTTCTGCCACTGCCTTCAAACACATCCTCACATCTCCTACTTCTTCCTGTTGGTAACAACTTCGGCAGATACCTTGGCTTTCTGGCTTGTGATTATTATCTTCTGGTACTGTTAGCATTTCTTTTTTTCTCCCTCCCATGTTATAATCTAGGAATAGGAAAGGCCTTTTTAAACATGGCACTAACGGTAGAAATCACAAAAGTATAGATTCGTCTGTGCAAAACTAAACACTTTAGTATAACAAAAGCTTCATAAATTCAATTGAAAAGCAAGTGAAAGGAATATCTGACACATATGCAACTCATAGAAACCAATACAGCTAGCTGTCCAGCAATCCCACGTTCAATTAGCTCTGCTATTGTGTGACCTGTTAGCTGTGTGACTTTGGGCGATTCACTTAATATCTCTGAGCTTCAGTTTCCTCATCTATGAAAGGAGATTAATACCATTACCTTTATCAGTGGGTTCTGGGGAGGATTAAATAATCTGATTGATGTAAAGCACTTAGCACAGTGTCAGACAAACAGTATGTATTCAAAGAAACGTCAGCTTTGTATCCTCATGACCATCAATCTCCAAGTGGCAAGTTATAGGTAGTAAAAATTAATTTATAAGCATTCTTCCTCTCTTTTTTTTTGCCTGTATTGCCATAGTTTTCCACATTGAGCATCTGTTACTTTGGTAGGAAAAATACACAAACTATTTCAGTTAAAAAATGAGAATAAAGGCATTTGTGAGTCTCTGCCAACTTTACAAAGTAGAGAAAGCTACATGTTTCTCACTCGGGCTACAGTGGATCATCCTGGCTAGTTTGTTATATGTAATGTCTCTCAGAGTTATCGAATAGGCAAAATGGTTCTCTTCCAACATAGGCAAGAACCATCTGGTCATTCACTGAGAGAAATAAATATCTGAACACGAATTATACTTCCATTGGTCAGTATATACACACACAAGACATGTGAAAGGCATAAAAGCTTTAAAAAAACATTCACAAGAATAGAATGAAACATTTCGTATCACGGCTTTATGCCATGTTGTCACGTCAGGTTGTACTTGTTTATCACATCACTTCATTTACTCTAAAAAAAAATTACTCCCAGGACTCAGTTTCCTTTATTGGCATTGCCATTCATTCTGGGCACAATTTTATAAAAATGAGGTGAATGGAAAGATACTGATGTCATTGTAAGATGAAGCAAAACCACATGAGAGGCCCTGGCTCTGGTGCTCATTTAGGTCCCATCGAAGTAAGAGGGAAGAAGTTCTGGGATGTATATGTCACAGTATTGGAAATGGCTGTCCTCCACAAACAAGCCCAATTTACAAGAGAAGAACATATAAGGTAGAAGGGGGTTTCAATTTTTAAACTACATTACTAAGCACACATTTGCTTCTAAACTTTAAAGCAGTGCTGCATCGCATTTGTATAGAGTTATAGCATTGCTTTAAACACACACGCACACCCAGACACACATACACCATGGAGGTAATCCAGTTCCTCCTGCAGCACAGATGTGCACAAGAATGCTCTAAGTGATTAAGATAGGGCTTTAAAGTTAGTTAATTAGAAACATATCTCTTTCTGTGATCAACATTGATACTAGCTCTGAGTTCGGATTGGTGGAAATGTAAGATTAAATTTAGATTTAAAATTTTAAATGCATGGATAACCCTTGGACCTGTTTTTGTGGTGAACTGTCTTAGAACGAGGGCCTTTAATATCTAAATGCCTTCCATCAAGGCTAACAGTTTAAAAAAGAGAATTCTGCTCATCTGATATTATTAAACTGAGCTTCTCATAAATAGCATTTTTTTTTTTCTTGGAAGGAAGGATAGCAAAAGTCAGGAGTGTAATATTTTAAATCCTATCTTGACAGAAATTGCTATCATTGTAACAAAACCCACACCACTCTACTGTGATTATTGGGATGAACCTTTTTTAAAAAAGCCATAGGAAAAAAAAAAAAAAAGCCATAGGGTCACTGAGAGAATAAAATACAATAATCAATGGTAAAAGGTTCAGCTTAGTGCTTGGCACAAGTAGTTGCTTAATAAAGTTTCTGTTTTGCAGAAATGAAGGTAATTGCTAGAGAAAGTGAACCTAGAGAGTTACAATAAATATGTGATTATTTTTAAGTTCAAGTTTTATTTTCTACCAGACTTAAATATCAACCTCTGAATGTCCGGGTTACACTGGAAAAAACATTTCTGCCATTGGAAATTTTAATGTTACAGTTGCATGAAAAGTCCCAAAGGTCAACTGAAGCTGCTTCGCATTGGCCTCACATCCCCTGACCCAAGCCACATGCACAGAGGACACAGGTCACTCCCAGTCTCCTGGGGCCATATTGACAAGAACGTATCCCCATGGATTAGCAGAGCAATCCAACTTTCCCAGGTTACTAAAGAATGGATCAACTTAGGTCATCTTCTAACAAACATGTGTTACTCTTCTATTGGAAAACAATATGGATGTTCTCATTGAAAGAGATACACTTGATCATTTCTGCCTGCTAGTATTAAAGAAGCTGCTGGTGTTGGTGGCACAGGCACTTATATGAAAAACTATAGACCTTCCAAATTGTTTTATTTATATATTGTTCACAATTCCAGAGAGGTTGATAACAATGCCAATTAAATTCTCCTCTCACTGAAGTATCACATATGTCCTAGAAACAGGGCTGAGAGTGGGGTAGGGTGTGTGTGTTAAACTTCTTCAGTAGGAGGGGGAGTTTAGCAAGGTACCTTTAGAAGCAAATTGTCTCCGCCTCAAATTTCAGGGTCATCACCTAATTGGTAAGTAACCCATGGTCAATAAAATAACCTAATTGAGCCATTGGCTTTTCACTTATTAAATGGGAACAAGCTCCTACAGTTGTCTTAAGGATCAGCTGAAATGGTATATGTGCAACTGATGTATAGTAGAGACTATTTATACCAATAAATCCATTTTGCACTCAGGTAACAGGCTCTAGAAAGAAAACACACCTGCTTAGCCTGACAAGCTAGCTGCTGATGTTCTGGGTGTCATTATTAGAGCAAGTCTCCCAGAAAAGTTCTAGAACTGGTTGATGAATTCAGATATTTCCTTACATTTATTTTTATATCTGTTTTAAATAGCTCCCATTGAGTTCCACACTTGGCACGCGTGGCTATCAATGGCATTAATGGTCTAAAAACGTCCCAGGCACCTGAATAGTGAGAAGGGTAAACTGTGATGACAAAAGCAACCTGCCATCCCTTGTCACCTCATCTGATTTTTCCATTATTTCTGATTGATGCAGCTGCACAAAGCACTCAAAGAAAACCACGAGATACAGGAAAAAGATGCTGAGGAATACATTTCAAGCTGGGTGTTAAGTGCAGATATGAGAAACTGGTTATTAAAAACACAGAAGCAAAGCTCAGGGAGGTGGGAGGAATGAACAGGAAAGAATCCCATATCTAGACACTAATATCCAAGGTTTCACTCTTAAGAATGCTTTCCCTTCTTCCACTTCCTCTTAGTCAAAATATTAAGTAGTCGAGGTTATACTCAAATACTGAATAGTTTTCCAATAGGTAAGCAGATATTAACTTCCTATTGTGTTAATGTCCATGTTTTACTAAGGGCTATTTTTGCCATACCTCACAGAAAGTAAAAGAAAAATGTTGGAAACATTGTTCCTTTGGACATAATTTGTGGTGATTCTTTTTATTTGTCTTTAATGGTATAAGGTTACATAGGTAAACTACAAAAGCAACTACATATTACTGTGGGATAATATTCTGAATATTCTCTGTAAAAGTATAATAAATGCATTACTTTTTCAAAACCACAGTTAGGATTATAAAGGATTATGAGAATGAATTGGGTTGAAAAGCTGTCTAGAGTAGACTTTGGAGTGTGTTCACAGAAATAGGTATCCTATACAACAATAAAATCCACCATGATGCCTTTTCTAGAGAACTTTTCTACAACTAGCAAAACTTGATGGGACAATTCCTTTTAAGTTTAAATCATGGGAAAGAGTCTGAATAATTTGCAAGGCAAAAATAATGTGTCACACATCTCCAAATCACCAATTATTAACCTGGTGACCCTGAATGGGCTTCAGGGAGTCCTTGAACGCCCTGTAATTATATGGAAGATTGTGTGTGTGTATGTGTACTTATTTGCATTTTTCTAAGGAAAGAGCCCATAAATTTCATCTGACTTCTAAAAGGATTTATGACACCCCCATAAGGTTGAGAAGAATTTATTCATTCCATAAATATATTTTATATGACTACTCTTTGTTAGGCACTATGCTAAGCTTGGGAGCACATGGAAGACACAGTGTTTGACCTCTGCATTTTAGAGTCTAGCAATTGATTTGAATATGGGAGGTGGGATGGAATCATTAATCTTAAAACCCCACTAATTACCCTTCTCTCCTAATCCAACCCCAACCCATCTAATCTTCTCCAGATCTCACAACCTCCTTGAGACAAAGTCTCCTTTATATAATCCATAGTTTTTTAAATTGAAGAATAGTTGCTTTACAATATTATATTAGTTTCAGGTGTACAGCATAGTGATTGAATATTTTTTACAGATTACACTCCATTAAAAATTATTATAAGATAATAGCTATAATTCCCTGTGCTGTACAATATATCCTTGTTGTTTACCTATTTTATACATAGTAGTTTGTGTTTCTTAATCCCTTACCCCTATCTTGCCCCTCCCTGCATTGGTATAACATTTATTTGTAGACTTTTTTTGATGATAGTCATTCTGACAGGTGTGAGGTGATATCTCGTTGTTTTGATCTGCATTTCTCTACTAATCAGCATCTTTTCACGTGTCCACTGGCCATCTGTATTCAGTCTTGGTGTGTTGTATGTTTCTAGAAATTTGTCCATTTCTTCTTGGTTGTCCAATTTGTTGGCATGTAACTGTTCAGAGTATTCTTTTTCATTTCTTATTTTGTTTAGTTGGGTCCTCTCTCTTTTCTTCTTGGTGAACCTGGCTAAAGGTTTATCAAATTTGTTTATCTTTTCAAAAAACCAGCTCTTGGTTTCATTGATCTTTTCTATTGTGTTTTTGGTCTCTATTTTAGTTATTTGCTCTCTGATCTTTATTATTTCCTTTCTTCTGTTGACTTTGGGCTTTGTTCTTTTCTTTAGTAGTATGCTAGTGTTCCTTTCTTTTTTAGTTTTTGTGTATCTAGTGTAGGTTTTTGATTTGTGGTTACCATAGGGTTCATATATGTTGACCTACAATTATATCTACTTGTTTTAAACTGGTAGTCATTTAAGTTCATATACATTCTAAAAGATCTACATTTTTTACTCCCTTTTTCCACACTGAGCTCTTGATGTCATATTTTATATTTTCATGTTTATCCCTTAACTGTTTATTGTAGTTATAGTTGCTTTTATAATTGTTTGTCTTTTCATCTTCGTACTGGCTTATTTAAGTGGTTGAACCTCAGTTCTTACTATATATTTGCCTTTTCTAATGGCATTTCCCTTTCCTATAATACTTACTTCTTTTCCACTTAGAGAAGACCCTTTAACATTTCTTTTAGGGTAGGTTTAGTATTGAGGAACTCTTTTAATTTTTGCTTGTCTGAGAAGTTCTTTATCTCTCCTTCAGTTTTAAATAATAATCTTTCTGGGTAGAGTATAGTAGGTTGCAGGTTTTCCCCTTTCAGCACTTTGAAAATATCATGCCACTCCCTTCTGGTCTACAAAGTTTCTGCAGAGAAATCAGCTGATAGCCTTATGGGGATTCCCTTGTATGTTACTTTGTTTTTCTCTTGCTGCTTTTAGAAGTCTATCTTTAACTTTTACCATTTTTATTTTAAGTCTTGGTGATTCATGTTGTTTGGAAGGCTCTGTGCTTCCTGTACCTGGATATGTGTTTCCTTCTTAGGTTTGGGAAGTTTTCAGCCATAATTTCTCCAAATACATTTTCAATTCTCTTCTCTCTTCTCTTTCTGGAATCCCTATAAGGTGAATGTTGATACATTTAATGTTTTCCCACAGATCTCTTAAGCTGTTTTCATTTTTTAAAATTTGTTTTGCTGTTCTGATTGGGTGATTTCCATTATTCTATCTTCCAGATCACTCATGTGTTCTTCTGTCTAACTTAGTCTGCTATTCAATCCCTCTAGTGTGTTTTTTTTTAATTAATTAATTTATTTATTTATTTATTTATGGCTGTGTTGGGTCTTCGTTTCTGCACGAGGGCTTTCTCTAGTTGTGGCAAGTGGGGGCCACTCTTCATCGCGGTGCGCGGGCCTCTCATTATCGCGGCCTCTCTTGTTGCGGAGCACAGGTTCCAGACGCGCAGGCTCAGTAATTGTGGCTCGCGGGCCCAGTCGCTCCGCGGCATGTGGGATCCTCCCAGACCAGGGCTCTAACCCGTGTCCCCTGCATTGGCAGGCAGATTCTCAACCACTGCGCCACCAGGGAAGCCCCCTCTAGTGTGTTTTTTATTTCAGCTATTGAATTCTACATTTCTGATTGGGTCTTTTTTATATTTTCTAGTTCCCTGTTAAAATCTTCACTGTGTTTATCGATTCCTTTCCCTAATTCAGTTAACATTTTTATTAACAATGTTTTGAATTCTTAATCTGGTATATTGGTTATATCTATTTCATTATTTTTTCAGGTGTTTTTTTCTTGTTCTTTCAATTGAGAGCAGTTTCTCTGCCTTTTCATTTTGCTTAACTTTCTCTGCCTCTGAATTCAGGTAAAACAGTTACCTATTGTAGTCTTGAAGGGGTGTTCTTATGTGGGAGCGTCCCTATACAGATTGCCTATGTCCAATGCCTTTGGCGGGAGAGCTGGATTTGATGTGGATGTAAGTCACGTCTTTCCTCAGGGTGTGCTGGCAGCTCTCATCTTTGTGGTGGTGAGGGCTGGCGGTGGAGGGGCTAGAGCTGGAGCTGGGTGTGAGGTGGGACTTCCCCTCTGCTCAACGGCCCTCACTGCCCTATTGGGGGTGGGATTTGATCCCATGTTACTGGAGCTGAAGCTCTCAGGGTTGGGCCCAGGCTGGCTCCCTTCCCTCTAAGTGTGAGTTTTCTCCTCTCCCAGCACAAGGAGTCTTGCCCCAGAGGAGATGGAGGCCCATACGGACTCTTGGCTTGTGTCACCTGCAGACAAAGGTCCAAGCTGTCTCCGATGCATTGCCTGTGCAGACGTCTGCAATTGTTTCCCTTGCTCTGCTCAGATGCAGCCTCAGGTGCAAGCCTCCTCTGTCCCTCACGGCTGATAACTGCTCTTAGCCTCCGCCACCTCTGCCTCGCTGTGGAGCCTCACCGTAGGGCAGACAGGGCCCACTTGGACTCTCAGCATATATAGGGTGTGAACTGTGGTGGAGTGGCTTCTGGTGCGCTGCTTGAGCAAGCGCCAACAATGGCCACCACCTCCCCTAGGCTCTGCCCTGGGATCAGGACCAGGTTGCTCCTGCATCCCATGGACGGGCTTTCTCCCCAGTCCTGGCAGCTCTAGGTCCCATGCCATGCTGCAACGTGGAGTGAGCGGGGCTGGAGCGTTCTCTTGGCTTGGGAACCTGGCAACCACTACAGCTGTCCTCTAACTGTACTCTCCACCCTGTGTCAGGGGCAAGCCAGTGTGCATTCACTCTTCATGAGCAGAGCCAGAGTCCAGGCTTCCTGCAGCCCCCCTGCTATTCCCAGCTGGCTTCCAGCCAGACAAGGGGGCTCATCTCCCCTGTGCAGGACCCCAGGAATGTGATGTCCAGTCTGTGGCTCTCGACGCTCACTACACAGGGGAGGTCTCCACCTGTGTGATCTCCCTTTTGCTCTGAGTCCCCTCCCAGGGGCATAAGTCCTGACCCAATTGTTTTTCTCCCCTTTTTACCTTTTGTGTGTGGATCTTTCTTACAACCTTGATTGTACAGTTTCTGCCAGTTTCCGTTTAGTTTTCAGTCATAACTGTTCCACACGTAGATGTATTTTGGATGTGTTCATGGGCAGAAGTGAGATCCACATCCTCGTACTCGGCCATCTTGATCAATCCCCCCCATATAATCCATATTGAATGTCATCATCACACTTTCGCTGACATTGTTCAATCAAACCAAGGTGCCCTTCTACTCTTATCCTGAAAGTTTCAGTTCAAGACCCACCTTTTTCAAAATGCTTTCTCTGAGACTCCTTAATATTGATGACTACACGTGCTTTGCTGCTTTCACATACCTTTCTTTTTCCTTCTCAACTAAAAACCCAGCTCTAGAAAATTGGAGTCACATCTTATAGATAATATTTTTGTATGCGCTCCTGCTTAGTTGTGTCTACCCTACATGTTAATTTGTTTCGTGCTGGAGAAGATGAATAGACTTTAGGATGTCTCTCTGACCTAGATTAAAACAGAAGCAGAAGGAAAAACAATTAAAAAAAGATGTTAACATAGTAGAGGAAAAGAAATGACAAGAGAAGAGTCAGCAAAAGAATATATGCCAAGAGAGATGGGAAGAAAAGCGTGCGGTTGGAAGTACACCAAAGGTTCTGGGCTCTCCATGGAGGGTGATTCCAGATGCACCACAAAGCTCTAGGAGGATTCTCAGACCTTAGGAGGTAAGCATAATACTTTTACTAGTTGCAGTCAGAAGAGAATCCTCACGGAACTTATTCATTCCTGGGAACAAAGCCATAGCCAGGCTCAGTAAGAGGCACGTTGTCTTTCTACAGCATGAATATTAGTGGGAGACGGAGCCTGCTGAGACTCATAAAATGTACCCACTTCTGTTCATTCCAGCGGGAATGAACGCTACTGCCAGATGAAGCTTGTAATGCTGTGGATCTTAACTGTGGTTGCATATCGGAAGTTTTAAAATACTGGAGAGTTTTAAAATACTAATAATGTCTAAGACCCATCCCCAGAGACTTCGATTCAACTGATCTGGGTTGGGGCCTGGGCACTGGTATTTGTTCACATCAGGTGATTCTAATGGGCCACCAGAATCGAGAACTGCTATAACTGCCCCCTGGGAAGAAAATTAAGGGACTTAGTGTGTGTGTGGGGGGGGGGGCGAGGCGTGGGGCGGTGGGTATGGTGAGAGGGTATGGATGCCTGGTGTGTATCTTTTTTTCAAAGGGAAGGTCATAAACCTGGAAGAGAAAATAGGATATAAGGCGTAAACTGGTGACTCCATAGATAGTGCTAAGAGTTGGTTTTAGAAACTCCAACAAAGGAAAGAGTACATCAGAAAAAGTGTTTTTCATGAAGCCAGGAAAGAATATCTCTAATATGCCAATATCATCAAAAAACACCTCTAAGCTAAATTTTGGAAGGAAGAGAGGGAGAAAAACACTCAGACACAATTGTAAAACCTGAAACCATGGGGGATAAAACAAAGCAGCAAGTGGTAAAAACGCCCAGAAAGGTTCAGGGAAAAATTAAAGGGAAACCAACTAGAATAAAAACTTGGAGCCTAAGGGGTCTGTACACTCATATACAAAGTTTGAACGAGAGAGTGATTTAACTTGGAATTTTTATGCAAGATGGTGTGCCCTTAAGGGGTATGATTCACTTCTAAGATGATGCAAGGCAATGGGGGAGAGGAAGCAGTGTAATGACTAAAAATGCCAGCTCTGGAATATAAGGATTCTGAGTTCACATCCTGGCCTGATCCCTTGTTGGTGAAGTAGCCTCTGGCAAGTTACTTCACTTTCCCGAGCCCCCAGTTTCCTTATAGGTAAAATGGAGAGAATGATCTCTACATCACAGGAATTACTGTTAGCTTAGTATATGTCATATCAAATGAACTCATAGATGTTAATAACCCAGCACTGAATGCGGCACATAGTAATCACTTAATAAATACTAGCTTTTTGATATAAGTGCTATTGTTAAGAATAAACCCAGGCCAAAAGGAAGACTTTGTCCAAAGCAAAAATGATTTGCTCAAAAGAGAGAGCTAGGTAGATCACTAAGATCATAATAGCTGTCTTGAAGATTACAAACCCAGGGTGGAAGTGTTTTGGAGAAACGAGAGAAAATAATGGGGATTTTTTTTTTTTTTTTTTTTTAAAAGAAGTGCACTCCAGACTGCCAGGCCAGGTAGAGGATACGGTTTGGTAACAGAGATGACAAAACTGGCACAGAAGTAACATAAAGTAGTAGTGGGGGACTTCAACCATGAGGACACCATCTGGAAGTCTTGCTTGGCAAAAATACAACATTGGATAAATTCTTGACTTACTTTGCTAAGAGTTTAAGCTCTAAGAAGGCAGATGAAGCAAGTAGGGAAACTACTTTTCTGGACTTAAATCAGACAAACGGAGATGGAGGGATGAGTAGGGGATGTGGAAATAATCAGGAACTTGAAAGAAAGCGGCCACTTAGCATTGTGAAACACTTAGCAACAGAGGAAAAATATGGAGACAACAGGATTTGGTATAAGCTGAGGTTAGAGAAACATTTCAAAACCTGAGAGAATAGATAGGCATTATCCTATGGAAAAGACAATGTAGAAAAGTACAAAACATATTCTGGATTATAAAATAATGGCTAATTCCAGAGAGACATAAATGAGGGAAGAAAGCAGGGCAGCAGGGTATGAGTGCAGTCATGTGGATACAGAACAAAGCTGAGAAGAGCAAATCTTCATATAGCCAGGATTCTTACACAGTCACAGAGTCCACTTATTTTCTGCCTGTTCTCTGTTCAAGAGGACAGAATTAGGGTGAACAGGTATAGCAAGGAAATAAAATTTTGTCTCCTCCTAAAGTAAAATGTATGAACTGTCAGAGCTATGCCCCCGAAAGCACTAACTACTAAGATACTTGCCAATGAAAGATTCTAGGATTATTTTTGAAGTCTCTCACTAAGTTAGAACCAAGTCCTGGACAGAGTAATGCAAGTCTGGCTTCCAGGCTTTAGATTAAACGACCCTAGCAAGGTTGGGTGTTTCACACATGTGCACACACACCACGGCACAGCCCTCTCCCACCTTGTTATTATTTGTCTCCTGTTATAAGCTCCAGGGAGCTTACTTTTGTGCTCTGGCACAGAAACAGTTAACCCTTTGTTTTCCATTGGACATCAGACACTTGTTAGTGGCCTGTGTCTTAGGCTTCATTTTTTTGGTCAAGGTTGCAAGAGGATGAGAAGTGGTAGTCTCTAGATACCCTGCTTGGCTTAGATCCCAAGTCTAGTCCATTTTCTCAGAAAATACTATTTGAGAATGGAAAAATATCTCATTTGTTTGATTGAAGTTGCTGACACTTCTCATTCCTCCCCACTCAAAGTGCTATCGTGTGTATGTTTTATTTTTAAGTAGAGTTGAATTAAAAATCAATGTGTTCTGAGAATTCTTCTGTCTCCTTTAAACTACCTGGTGCCTGAACTACTGTTTTGTTTTGTTCCGTTTTATTTTTGTTTTAAGGGGAGGAGGAGTTGGGAAAAACCACGTTAGTGACAGCCTGAAACAAATTCCCTTCTCCTGAGGTCTGGTCTCTCAAGTACTTTCCCCAGCGTTCACTGATATGGAAATCCATCCATTCCGATGTATAGCACAGCCATATTCTCTAGTCGTCCCTGAGAATAGGTAGCACTGCAGCCCTCAACAGGAATGGTTGTTCTTAAGCTCAAATGTAACAAAAATATTCTACACTTCTTAAAAGCCTACATGAAAGAGCTTTCATTTCCTTATTCAACAGATTATATATCTTTAAAAAGCATTACACTTTTTTCTGGGTGTACTCTGATGATTTTGCAAATATGTTCCTATAAAAGAGTTTCATCTTCAAGAAATTCATGGAAAAGACTCTGACAAGTACAGGTTTCTGGTAACTGACTGTACTGCTGAACTGAATGAATAAGCATTTTCAGAACTCTAATGAAAAACTGATGAACTCATAAAAGTGCTAACAAAAGATCAAGATGAAAAAAAAGAAATTAATTACATGGGACTGAGTGAACTGATGAGGATGAGTATAATTTTTGTGACTTTCTGTCTGAATTAAAAAAAAAAAATCCCACAAGGACTCAGAGGAAAAGAATATACAAATCAATTTTCACTGCAAAGTAAAGGAGCTGTTACAGTGGAGGATTACTGGACTGAATGTCAATATTATGACATAGTATAAGTGTGTTTCATGTTTGGTAATTGCAATCATTGTTGCTTTTGTTGTGGTCATCCATGTACAATGCTTGGTGTCAGTCTATCTATCTCTTGTAAAAATAAAATACAGTGTGTGTGTGTGGAAAAAAAAAAAAAAAAAAAGCATTACACTTTTAATTGGTGTTATAATTTAAATTTATAGAAAGGTCATAGTTATTTTATAATAAGAAACAATCACCTTTTAGTATCTATATGACAGATGCAACTACATAATGGTTATCAATTCACAAGGGAACTTAATTTAACACTTGACAGATGTTCAGAACTTTTGAGACACATACCTGTCAAGTTTCAAAGAGGCCAAAAATGATGGTGTAAGTAAAAGAAAAGTTTAAACATTTTCTTCATTTCAACAGTTTTGGCTTATAATCTAGTTAGAAATATTCCTCAAAAAACAAAAAATCACATCAATTTAGCTAGGGCATATTTACTCTGAAAATTCAGGTCCTCTTCCATCCATTTGAGAATTTTTAATGTAGTTTTGTTAAATGAAGCTGCAAAGAAATGGACACCTGAAAGCAAAAGGGATGCCCTAAATCACCTAGCCCTTCTTTATTTCCCTGCATCTTTTTATTAAACTAATATCAGGATATTAGAGCATGTAGTTTCCTCATTGGTGGAAATCCCTCTAATCAGAATATTTAGAGTTGATGTCTCCTTTAACTGGACTCCTTTTGTATTGTATACAATGCAGAGGGAAACGCTATCATAACACTTCAATAGTTAAGTGACTACATGAGAAAAATAGTTCCAAATGTTTCCTAAAACCTTCCAAACCGCACCAAAGAACATTATCGTAATATTATGTTTCCCCATTGCCTCCATTATTTAAGCTTGCCTCTCTTGAAATGATACTTGGATGAGAAATTTAGGTTTATGTAATACATAAATTGTTTCAAAAGGAAAAGCCTTGGATGCATAATTATTATATATGTAGACATGCCGGATAATTTTATGTTTTCAATAGCCTTTCTTTACTAATTGATAAAGAGGTATATTTAATACTTTTGGTTACTAGAGCTTTGGGGAAGAACTTATTTTTGTGTCTCTAACCTGAGCTACCCAAACAGGCATTGTGTAATTCTACTAAATTCAGTATTGAACACAAACAAAAACATCATAAATAACTACATATTACATTGAAAAAATATCTATATTTTTGGTACATGTAACTCATATACATTATATATCATTAATCAAAGTAACACAACAATACATTTCAGTGAGTCCAGCATGAAAAAGAACCTTAATGGTGGGTTCAGCCCTATGATGCTCCCTTTGCAACTGTAAGCTGCCCAATTTCAAGAGCTTTTGCAACAGGCTTTTTAATTATAGGTAGTATGTTCAATAAATAGTCTCAAGGTAGAAACAGCCCAAATGCCCATCAATGGATCAATAAATTGTATATATACATACTATGGAATATTATTCAGTCATAAAAGGGAAGGAAGTACTGATACACGGTGACAGATGAATGAACTTTGAAAACACTATGCTAAAGCAAACTAGCCAGACCAAAAAAAATCTCCGATTGTACGATTCCATTCATATGAATAGATAAATCCACAGAGACAGAGCATACACTGGAGGTTGCTAGGGGCTGGGGAGAGGGAGGGATGGGGAGAAACTGCTTAAAGGGTAAGGGCTTTTACTTTAGAGTGATGGAAATGTTTTGAAACTAGACAGAAGTGGTGGTTGCACAACAGAATATACTAAATGCCACTGTACTCTTCATTTTTAAATAGTTAATTTTACGTTACGTGAATTTTATCTCAATACATTTTTTTGTACAAAATCGAAATGGCAAATATTGACTGGCTATCCACAAGGAGCTGTCCTTCAGGGCTGACTGGACCATCAACAGCATGGACACACTCTGTGTGCTGGGGTCCCCTCACCTTCCACTCAAGGCTGGCTTGTCTTCAGGCCTGGGAGGGGGTAAGCATCTCAGGCAGAGGGACCTGGTGGTGATAGCCCATGTGTCCCAGGAGCCAGGAGGAGATGCTGAAGGCCATGGGGGCAGGGGCAGAAAACTAACAAACACATAACCTAGGGTGACTCTATTCTGTTTTAAACCTTGAAGAACAACCCTTCTTAAATTTTACGTACAATATTCCACAGACACATGTTTCAGATAACCATCTCAAAGTGTAATATAACACTCATCAATGCCTAAGGAAAACAATTTTCTACTTTATTATCAAACCTTTTTAGACATATGTATTGTGTTCAGACAAAAAGAGAAAAGGATACTGGAATTCTGGCAATTTGGTAAAATGGTATAGAAAGCTCCTTATAACAACTCGATGGTTCAATTCTCATTAAGTCTTTCTGCAACACAACACTTCAACAGCTTGATGATTTTAGAAGAAAAATATTCCACTGCTTCCATTTCAGAAAGAGTACTGACTTGAAATTAGAAGCACTTGGTTCAGATCTCAACTCTGCCACTTACTGTGTGACCTTGGTCAAAAAATCAATCTCTCTGAGCCTCAGTTTCTGTATCATAAGAATGTTGATAATGCCTACATTTTTGTGAATTAAATTATAATGGCTATGCCTGAAGTATGTCAAGTGCTCAAGAAATGTTTCTTTTTAACCCCACCTGCTTCTTTCCCCAGTAAAAAATATTTATTCATAATCATTCACTGTTGTGAATGTAATATAAACTCAATAACCAAGAATAATTATCCTGTGATAGGAGTTTCTTCACTATACCTTGAGACTTACTTCACAGCATTTGACATATACATATATATAGAGGGTAGAGAGGGAGATTGATAATTAGATGGCAAACAATTTGAAAAATTTCATCAAGACATTTTATGAATGGGTCAATGAAGAGTCTAAGAGTTATTCCCCATAGCTACAGTGACACAGAGACACAGTGGCAGATCCCATCACAGCCAGACAGAGAGCATGTTACTTACAGTAGGTATTAGTTTCATATCTCAATCCCAGTTCTAAACATGTTTCTCTTCTTCAATAGTTTAAAAACGAGAGTACAACTCTCTGTATACCCGTATACTTTCAAAAACATGAGATAAAGTGGTAGAGTTTCCTTTTAAAAAATTTACCCAGTATTGAGTACTTTCCTCCAAATAAGAAGCAACTACAGTGTATCCAATATTATGTGCAGTGGAACACTGAGCCTTAGAACCAGATGCTCTGATACGGAGTCTTCTGCCTTGTCTCCAAGTGGCACAGCCAAGTTCCTCTAAGATGCTGATTTTGTGAAGAGAAGTTCCACTTCCCTAATGAACCAACCATATTATTGAATTTTACTCTAAGACTTGCTGGGGGTGATCTTTGAACTTTGATCCATGATATATGCAATAAGAAGTCAAACTTAGACAAATGGGAGAAAGGCCTGACTTAGTGATGACTCTGAATTGTAACATATTTAAAATATGACACCATCATTAGGGTTCCCCATGTGTAAGATGAAGTGGTTGGAAGGATTCTTCTAGTACTAACCCTCAGTGATCCTGAGACTATAACATAAATGAATGAACATTGTTCCAAAGTGCCTCTCCCTGCAAAACGGAAGAAATTGATGAATGTCTAAAAGGTTGTTTTGCTCATATTTATGTAACGTTCTGTATAGTGTTATAATGTCACCAAGACATTTGTAGAAATATAAAAATTGAGGTCCTGACTAATTATAAGTTACTATGATTCTTTGTCAAGTACCTTATCCTTTCGGCTACCAGTCCCTTTCTTTCAAAGGGAGATCTAAAGGTTACCTCTTCCCTGGCATGTAACTGAAGCTCAACAAATATGTGTTAAATTACAGGTAAAGATTAAGTACAGTAACACATGTGGAATTATTTTGTGGTCCATGAATACTATCTCTTTTTTTTTCCACTGTCAGCAAACTTCTACCCTTCCTTTTCACACAGCTCAGTCATCACCTCCTCAGGGAAGCCTTCCTTGATTGCCCTCCCTATGACAAATCTCCAATTATATACTCTGATGGCACCACATATCTATTACTTGTTGAATGTGATAGCATTGAACTTTTCCTGTTCCGTTTGTGAGATTACTTGATTCTTGTCCCTCACCCAGCTAAGCTCTCGGCTCATCGGATAAAGCCCTCATATCATTTTGCTCCCTCCTGCATCCCTTGTGGGCGGCACGGTGCCTGCCACTTTGTGGGCACACAACACATACTCTGTTTATTGAAGGAAGCAGGGAAAAGAAAAAAGAGAAGAATGAAAATATAAATTTTCAAAAAAAAAAAATTAAGAGAATACTGTTCTTGATCTCTGAGGAACATATACTGTGGGTGAGAGGGGGCAAAAGCAACTACCATCATAAAGACTTGAAGAAAAATTCTTATTTTTTCTTGTAGACTTACCATACACACAGTTTTAAACTGATACTGTAGAGGAAATTTAACATGGATTTTTATCCCTCGATAGAAATTAAATTTAAATTAAATTCAAAATTAAAGTTAAGGGACAGTTTGTGGATTTTAAATTATTTTCTAAAGGAGTCGGAAGGAGCACAAGACGGAGACAGAGATAGCTTATGTGATGGTAAACACACATGTAAAAAAAAAAACCTTTGTTTTCGCCTACTTTCTGTCGGAAAAGTCATCCTTCTCCCTTGGCATTGACTCTGGTGACCACACAATAGAAATTTTTATACAACCACGGAATTTGACACCTAATAGGGACCAGAGAAATTATTGTTTTACCACTTCAATTTTCAGGTGGGGAGCCAAAGGTCTAAGAGTGCCTCTTCCAAAAGTGTGTTCAGGAAAATACTAGTTTCTCAGGATTTTAATAAGTGTTCTATGAAAAAAAAATCTGTGGTTCAATAAGTTTTGGAAGTACTAGATTAAATAAAGTTATGTAGATTTACTTATTGCGGGGGATTCTCAAAGAGTCGAATATGCAAACATGCTTTGTGAAGAGTCACAGGAGATGAAAGCATGCCAGGCTGTCCCTCTCCCCCACTTTTTTTAAAGGAGTATTTCACGGGACTATATATATAGGACACATTTTAGGGAACATCGCTCCAGAAAATTTAACTCACGGATATGACGAAGTGAGCTCTGATTTTGTCAAGGTTGGGATTAGAACCATGTCTTCAGGCTCCTGGGCTTGGGAGCTTTCTACTATCATCACTCTGATAACCCCTTGAAGGAGTAAGAACAAGTTGGAGGTTTCCTCCAAAATAAATGCGGCAAACTATATTCTATGGCAAGTGCTTTATTTTGTTCCATAATGGAAGATAAATATATTTTCTGACAAATATTCACAAATCCAATATGCCATTAGCTTACAGTCCCTGGGAGAAGGTCTTTGATATCATCCCATATAGTCACCATCTTTTTTTTGACTTCTGAGTCACTCCTATTTTTAAGTGGAGGTTTACAGGGACCAGAAAGGCAAAGGAGCAACTGTGAACACTGTACTACCCATTTCCAATACACTGACTAGAACTGGCCTTGGCTTTCTTAAACTTCTTTCAAATGACATGGTTCCTTTTTAAAGGTGACCCAGTAGCCTGAAGGCTTAGAAATTGTACACCGGAAACCATGTGATGAAATGTCATTGAAGCTACTTGTATACTTATGGAAAGCTATGGCTGCCTTGCTGAGAACATAGCCTGCCTTAAGAAATATGTGCCACTCTGTCAGCATGGCAAAAAGAGGGGATATGTATTCTCGATTAATAATAGCAAAGGGGTATGCAAATAATATGTCCCCTTTACTTCCATGGGCATTTTTTTTTTCTTTAAATACTCCACAAAAGAAGTGAATGAAAGTTGACTTTCTGACTACTTTAAAATTATTTTTAAACTTCAAAGCAGAAAATATCCAGTATTCAGTTTTAATTTTATATGCTCACATGTACAAATATGCATGCATATGAGTGTGACAGCAAAGATAACTGTACCACTCTTACAATACAATGAATCCTCATGGCTCTTGTTTTAAAGAAACTGTGTCCCATGATTGTTTGACTTCATTATCACTTCCTTCTGCCTGAGTTAACTTGCACTTGACACTGTTCATTTATTTCACTAGACTTACCCATCCTTCTAAAAGAAGAAAACAATGTTTAAAATGATTTTTCTGCCTGCCCTACTTGGAGGCCTAGAACTCTGTTTTTTAAAAACATTCTTCTTTTGTCTACTGTACACACTAAAAGTATCTATGCTAATGAGCTACATATGTCACTAAGACCCTAAAAGTTCATGACCGTAAAGATAAGAGAATCTTGCAATAAGGTGTCAGAAAATCCAATAACTGGAATGAAAGGAAAGAAACAGAAAGATGGGATGGACCAAAATAAGAATTTATGAGGAAAGAAGCTTAAGTAGGTGAAAGCCTAGAATCCCAAGGATGGGGACTGCAAAGGGAGACTTCAAAGAAAGGACTTCAAAAAAGTTACCAGATGATGGGAAGAACTCAAACCCAAATACCGACACACCTGTCAGGGACTCAAAAGCTCCTTACCCAACTCAGAAAACGCAGGGCACAACCTTTGGACAAGGAAACAGATTATCATTATTTTTCATTTTGCTACCAGAAGTACATTGAAATAACTTCTATCTTCCAAAGTGCACTCCAGTTATGTTGATATCACTGAAAATATGTGAGTGTATTTCAGAGGTGGTCACATATTTCTTTCCTTCATTCATTCCTTCACTTATATCTTTAAGGAAGATACTGTGCTAGATGTTGTGATTGCCCTTGAGAATTGCGCAGTCCTATAGACTAAAAATGCTCAAAATTGCAAAACTGAGGGGTTGAGGCATTTTAACTCATCACCAGAAGTTAGAGTTCAAAAGAAACTAAATGTGAGGACTACGCTGAATAACATCTTAAGTCACCGTAAGTAATAAAGCTGATTTTCTTGGGTGTTTCCTAAACTATTTGTGAAAGAGATTTCCTAAACTATCTTAAGAAATGATATCAGTCCTGAAATAAGTGTAGCTTTGTGACAGCAGTTTGAAGAGCAACACTCGTCCGAATGAATAAAGAAAAAGTATTCAGTAAATATCTGCCACATACTCATAGTCTTCAATACACTCTCAGAATTAAATTGTATGAAGTACAACCCTTGCTGTTAGGAAACTTATGTCCTAATAGGAAATAGTTATGGTTAACCATAATATAAGACAGACCCCAAGCACCACATCTGTTCTAAGTGTTAGCAAATCTCATTAGTATCTTATATTTGGCATTGTTCTGTGGATACAGTGATAAAGTGTGGTCTTGACTTCAAGGAGCTCACGGTCTAGTGAAGTAAAGAAAGAGGTAAAAAGGACAATTTCAGTGCTGTGTGACAAGGGCTAGGATCAGAGTGGATTGGGGCCATGTAGGAGAGGATCAGGAGGCAGAGTCGAGGAGGCTGCTTAGAGGAGCTTTGAAAGATAAGTGAGGGTGAGCCCCGGGGAGAAGGAGCACATGGCAAGCGGAGGAGAGAATATGGGAAGCTGAGAGACAGACAGACGGACAGACATACCTGTTTGGGGGACTTGGTTCAGTAGGACAGGACTGTACCATTTCTGTGTGTGCGGAGAGGTGGGTCGAGGGTGCTGGGAAAGAAGAGAGGCTGGAAAGATAATTATGAAGGCCCCATATGCTCTGCTGTGGAGTTTGGCCTTTGTCGAGATGGCAAGAAAGCTACAGACAATTCTGCATGGGAGTTTGGAGAAAAGATGCCTTTTGGTTGCTATGTTTTTCCCGGGAGACTTTCAACAGTATGAATGACACTTCAGTTCAGGAGAGAAAGGCCTGCTGGGTGGAGAAAACAAAGAAACTAAGGGCTAGTCTGCATCCAGGCACCGGGAACAGTGTTCAGCAAAGTACAGAGGAGGGAAATCAGCCCAGCTTGAAGAGGGGATAGTGACTGACCAGAAAGAAGTGAGATAAGAGGAGGGATTGTGGAAGACCTTGAGGGCAGATGTGCTAAGGAGTTTAAATGTTACGCCATTGGCCAACTAAGAGACAGCTTGAACCTGGAAGAACAGAATGTAGCATCATTTACAGGAAAAACAAAACAAAACAGAAGCAAACAATGATGATGAAAGCAAAGACAGAAAGAGGAGGGGAGGCTGGTCTTCGAAAGAACATGAAGAGCTCAGTTTTGGTCTTGTCTCCTGGATTTCTCATCACACCTCCTAAGATCCTAAATACTGTAAAGGGAACTTTAACTTACCATCTCTTTTTGATGTGTTTTTTTTGTGGCCTGCCCGTATGTAGAGAAAGCCACCTGTCCACTAAAAGATCTGTTCAAAACACCAAAGGGTTTCATAAAGAAAGGCCTTACAACGGCTAGCTCGGGCTAAGATCTTCCCGGCACATTCAATGTGAGCTCAGCCTTTTTAGGTCACCTGAGGAAAGCATCTGTTCCCCTTCTCCCCCATCTTTTTTTCCCCCTAATAGAAAATATTTGAACATCACACACATTCATTTTTGAAATAACCACAGTTCGGAGTGGATAGTTTTTATATTGACTAGAGTGTTTGAAGTATGTGAATATGTATGTGTGTAAATATATATATATATACGTTCAACCTCGTACAAGATGGGGCAGTTTTCATTGGAAAATATACAATAAACAGGTCCTTTTTAAAGAAAAGCCTAGCTCTGATGGCAAGGTAAAACTCTTAGGCCAGCATCTTTTTACTATCGCTTTCTAGCTAACTGACCCACAGTGTTAAATCATCTATTGTGTAATCAGTTAACAGTGAAGCAAGTCATTTGAGAGAGGTTGCCTAAAATTAACTAAAACCTCCCTTGATTTTTGTAGATGGTATAAAGCCACATTGATATAGCAATGTCTGGAATTACATTGTTTCAGGAAAAAGGACAATGGATATGAAAACCTTTTAGTATACGCTACCTGTCAAATCTGGAAACTGAGCCCCACCATCTTATCAGTTTTGTTAGAGCAGTGGTATTTGCTAAATTATAGCAGGAGACAGGTTTTTTTGTTTTTTCCTTTTGGCTACTTAGATCAAAAGAAAGGTGTACAGTTTATTTTTAATCCCATCACTTCACATGATCCCAGACAGAACATCAAAGACAAGGTATGCAGGTTTAACCATTAGCACCAACATAATCCAAAGCTGAAAATCTCTTCCAGATAGCTACCTCACTTTGAAATAGACCACATTGTGGTGTTCAGAGTCAACATTACTCTCTAGTGTGTTTTAATTTTCACTGCACTTAAAAAGAAAAAAAGTATCCAGGATATGTGATTTTGCCCTACAGCATCAAGCATCCGTTTGTAGGGCAATCTAATATTATTAGAATAAAATACAATTCACATACACTTATTTTTTAAGTTGGCTCAGCCGTCCATCTCAATTTCATGAAAGGGAGGAAAGTGAATCAAATGCAGTTGCAAATCGTATTTGAGGAGGGCAATGCTTCTCCACATCTGAAGTCTATTGAAAGCTCATGAGTAAGAACTTGGGGAACAAATCCTTTCTGTTCAAAAGATGTGTCAGTGGAGAAATTCCCAGAAAATAGCACACAATTCATCAGAACTCACTCATTTCTTTTCCAAGTCAGATAATAAAAGAAAGTTGCAGTGTTGAATTCTTTCCAAGGGGGAAGAAATATAAGTATGTAAAATAATTCATAAATATTTTGCATTAGAAAATGTATCATAAGCAGTGGAGAGATAAAAATATTTAACAACTAGATAGTCTGGGCACCAACAATCAGATTGTACAGTGGCAAAGTAACTGGTATAGATGTATTGGTATATAGCACCGGCTTCAAAAACGTCCAAAATTGGTAGATGAAATGAAGTTGGTTTTGTGGGAATATGTGGTGGATGACTTGAGATTTCATGAAACATCATTATCATCGTTACACCAGCAATAACAATTGTTCATTAAGTTTCTAGCACTTACACTGTACTACCACTACTGGGGTACAAAAAGGTATATACATATGGGATAGCATCTATGCCTACATGACTCCTCCAGAGGGGAGACAAATTGCTCTGTACACCTCAGTACATAAAATAAACACATCACAAAGTAACCCATGCTTAGTGCTAAAGAGTGGCTGCAAATGTTAGAGAAATTCTGAAAAGGAAGCTCTAGCTCAGGACTAGGAAAAAGTGGAGTTAATTCATGGAAAATTAGCAGCTAAATTTGGACTTAAAGAAAGTATGGTCTGTTCTCAGATAAGAATTGAGGAGAGAAGAGGGGATTTTGGGGAAAAAAAAGCAGTTGAATGCCTACTACCAGCAGTGTGTGTGTGTTGTCCACGTGTGTGTGTGTGTGTGTGTGTGTGTGTGTGTGTGTGAAATCAAATTATCCTCATTTAATCCTCTCAGCACTTATCTTTTATTCTTCTTTTACTAAAGAGGAAATTGAGGTTCTGGGAGATTAAATAACTTAAGACTATGCATCTATTAACTGGTAGATCCAAGATTTGAATCCAATTCTAGTCCATCTAAAGTTCATGTTCTTTCCGCATATCACAGTGCGTCAACTAGAAGGCAGAACACCAGAAGCAAAGTGCAAAGGTAGAAAGAAATGTGGATGATATACTTGGAGAAAGAAGCATGAATGTATCCACTGGAGTTCACAGATGGGAACAGTGAGTGATGGGGCCAGCAGGGAGAGAATGGATGGCCTCAGGTGGCCGGCTGAGGGATGCGGCTTTCATTTGCAGGTAGTAGTAACAAGAGTTTCAGTGTAATGAGGTTATACTGGGTGATGTTTTAAGAAGGTTACTTTAGCCATAGGGTATAGGAAAGATGAGTTGTGGAGCAAAAGAAAAGAGGTTAAGGCTAGAAGCACAGCAAAGTGTAACAGCAGACTGTTCACACTACTCAGGCTTTATTATGTTAATTCCAGCAAAAATTGAAGAGAGCCAAATGTGAGACATACTTTCTAACCAGTTATGATACATGTTCACTGTTGATTTTACAATTTTGAAATCACTGAATGCGATGCTGGTCTGAGCTATTAGAGTTACGAGTTCATATGGAATGGCTAAAGGAGCCTATCTCCTGAACACAGAAATGAAGGGCTGTCTTCTAGTATTACGTATGGAGAATCATAACCAAACTCTATGACCAGGCTCTCCACGTGGACATAAATAAACAACTTACTAACACTATCAAACCAAACCTTTAAGACACAGGACCAATGGATTTAATATTGAAAAATGAGAAGTGTTGCTAACATTATCAGACCAAAAGGCCCTGTTAATTTTATCGATACATGAGAACTTTATATTTGGACAGAATGAAATATTAGCTAAATAAGAAATGGTAAAAGTTAATAAATTAAGGAGTTTTTGTTTTGTTTTTCATTATTGTTTTAAACTGAAGGGTAGATATGATCCACTACTGTATCAAAGATCTATCTTTGCTCATGCAACAGAATTGGATTAGATAAAACTTAAAACTATTTTTCTAAACGTGTGTGCTAAAACTATATAATAGGATACAGCATACTTTAAGAAGAAAAGTCACCCCAAAGAACATGAATGACTCTTCAACTTTGAGGTAAGTGAGCTTTATTCTTTGTAAAACCTGTTAAGATCACATAATACAGAAAAGTAAGCAGAAAAGACTAAAGAAAAAAAGGTATTTCTTAGAAGACTGCCCAGTTAACTCTTATTAAATATTATTGGAAAGTAGTTAATACTTAGGTTCCTCTGCCATAATTAGACAAGAGATCCACCCTGAAAGCTGCATCCGAAGGCAGTCAGGAGACTGCACAGAGTCGGGAAGGCAAGAGCAGTACTTATGCAATCCATAGAGTCTTGTGTTTTTATGCTGTTATATATAAGCCACCCACGGTATTCACATCAGTATTTATATCAGTTCGCCTTTCTGAAATTCATGATGAAATCATCATGCAAGGATGTTAGGATCCTACAAATGTAAACAGAATTTACATGATTTGAAGATTTCTAAAATGCTAATTGGGTTCTATTTCACATGGAATAGAGTAGTTTTCTGACAACTGGTAACATTGTCAACTCTTTATATTCCTAACAATACTCTATGACATCTGTAAACTTCTAGCCTGATTTCTTTTGGGGTCAAATATTTGACAAGTTTTTCATTATAAAGATTAAAATAATTATGGAAAAGGCATACTGTTTAGGAAACTGTGTGTGGAGTACTAGATCATCTGGCTTATGTATCTTACAGTAGCCACTGAATGCTAGTGGCTTTCTGTCACTCCAGATAGTAAGATTAAGATTTTTGTTCTCCATTTGTGAAGCAATTCACCTATTTGTCTCAAACTACCTTTCCTGGTAGAGAGACAATGAGGTACTTAATCCTTTTACTCAAAGCACAGTGTGAAACTAATAAGACAGAAAGAAAAAAATTAACTACTTGACTGAAAATTGCAGTCCTTGGGAAAGTTAGAGGATTTTAATGACAAAGCATGTCAGGATTCCTTCTGTATATATACTGTACTATCTTTATATATGCCTGAATGAATATACATATTCAGAGGAGACAACAAGCAGTTAGACCAGTTTAACATGCTTTGTAAATTAACAATGACAGCAACACATGCAAGTGGGTATTTGTTGCTATTTAGTAATACTTTATGATAGCACCCTTCCAGAGTTAACTATGATTATATTATTATTATTATAGTATTAGAAAGAAACCATTACAAGGAAATTGACATTTGCTTTTCATTTTGAAAATAGATTTCTCATTCTTGAACTTAACCTGATGTGCCATCAAGAGATGGAAAACCAATCCGTTATCAATCACTCAACAGCACAAAGCAATTGTAACTTGTGGAAAGTTCTCTCTTCACTATTAAGGGAAATACCAAATCATTCAATGCCATTGGATTAATTCTTGGGAAGTTCATCGAGTCTTTGAAGAATGAAATAAGCGGATGTTTCAGACCAGATGATAGAATGCTATTTCTCACATTGGTTTGAAATCTATTTTAACACGGTGAAGACACGAAGTATGTACTAAATGCCCAGTGTATGCCTCACCAGATTAGTTGCTGAAAAGAAATAATACAAAGGCCCTGGGGAGTCAGTAAACTAATGTGGAGCTAGATGTACATACCTCAAACAGCTAGGGAGTAACATAATACATTATATAGCCAAGTGATGAACTGAGTGATTAATATACATGGACCAGAGGAATTCAGAGAAGGGAAGGAACAATGTCGGATGGAGTAGCTCATGAGGATTACCTGCCAAATGGAGAAAATGGGCTTCCTCTGTCCTTCCTTTCTTTCAAATATTCAGTCACTTAACAAGTGCCTCTTGAGCTCTTACTCTATGTTAGGAGCAGTGGTAAACAAGATAGAAAGAGTCCTGTGATATCTACAGGCTATTCAAGGGTGGTAGAGCTGTGCGGAGGGTCAGTGAACCAATAATTACACAAATAAATTATTACAATGAAGACTACTAAAAAGCATTAAAATCCTACAAAGAAAATAAATGCAGCTTTAAAGTATATCATAGTAATGCCATGCTTCTTTAAAATACACCAAAGAGCCCAAAGTCCCATGATTTAGCTTTACTGCATTAGTTGTTGGCCTGTAATTCCAGATCAATGGTATAAAGAAGTGTCATGGTCCTGGTTCCCCTTATCTGCTCCCTCCATCCGCACATCCCTCCCCACCACCACCCTGCACACACACTTTCTCTCTCATACACACACACTCACACACACACACACACGCACAGTCTTATTTGCAATATACATTTTCACACAGGAACATCGACTTTATAACTCATAGTTAAAGTGATGGGGTAGTTATATCTTCAGAAGAAAGTGAAGAGACAGTCTGCCTACTGGTGTTACCATTTGCTGTAGCTATTCCTGGCACTGGGCAACACATGTTTTTAATAAACTTGTAAAAACAGTGTAGATCTAGTTGTAAATATGTTTTGCTTGGTAATGTAGGCTGAATATAATGATTAGATTGACAGTTGTTGGGTTTCCCCCCTTAAAAAATCACAGTAAAATACAAAGAGAAATAGTTTGAACAATGAGGGCCAAGACAGTATCATGATACCAATACTGTGTTGATAATTATTGTTTATGACAACAGTCAATTTACAGTAAAAACATGCTGCTGTTTCCTTTGTTCACAGCATTACACGTTTTGTTTAGTCTCTTAGAAATACCAAAAAAAAAAAAAAAAAAAAGAAATATCTAGCTCTGTGTGAAGTAGCCTGTATCTATAATTAGAACTAGGCCACACAATCAGTTGCCTGTCAATATTGTGGTAAGCAGCTAAAAAACAATAAAAATTGAAGATATTATTATCAATAAAATACAACGGCCACAAAAGATATGTAAGTAATTGGTAAAAACATATACATAATAAATAAAATAATGAGTACTATCTACTAATAGGATATTAATCATCAGTGAGTTAAATCCAAACTTAGTATAAAAGCATTTAAAAACTTTAAAAAGATACTCAATAGAAATTTTCTGAGCTTTTAAGCTTCACTTCCTAGGACTAAGAGACATAGTCTATATAAGCCCATTTGTCAAAAATTACTTGTCCAAAAGGCTCTTCTTTAATAGCTAAAGTAATATTGTGGAGTTCCCAATCAGAATAGAGTCACATAGAATGTCAGCAGCCTAATAACATTTCATGGTAAAATATCAGAGACCAATATTCCTTAGATTTGAAAATACCTGAGCCAAATATTATATTTAGTATATCAAGAGAAATCTATTGTATACATAGGTGGATACAATTAATTAAGCCATCTATTTAATAAAGACAGTAGGCACATAACAAGTTTAACTATATCATGGGTAATCTGGGAGTGGGAGAGAAGGAAGAAATAAAGATTTATAAAACAAAAATTCTTTCCTCTAGAAGCCCACAATCTAGAACATTTACAGAGAGCCACAAATCTACCTATCTTATTATCCAATAATAATAATAATATCTAGATTTGGAATTAAGTCCTAATCAACGTTAATACTGATTAATTTCACTGTCATATTTTTTTTCTCTGTTGACAAGACAGAGCTAACTAAGAGATGTTTTAAAAATTAACTATATGTAGGGAACAAGGTAAATTATTAAAATAATAACAAGTGCCTTCAAATTTTAGATAGACTGTTGAGAGAAAAATGTTCTATATGTCCCCAAAGGGAAGCGATAAGAACAATGAAGGAAGCTATAAGGAGAGAGATTTTGGTTTCAGGGAAAAAAGAATTCTAATAATCAGAGTTGTCCAAAAATATATCAGCCACTTTCACAGGTAATGAGTTCTCTACTATTGCATAAAGCAAATATTGGCTGGGCATCTACCTAGTGGGAATGCTGTGGAGAGTATTAAAATAGTTGAGAGGAGATGCCTTTATGATTCAATGGATTAAAAGTTAGTAATGATGATAGAATTACAAAGCGTATAACTTTAAATTTGAGACAAAAAGGGCAACTAATTTTTTAAAAATTCAATTTTTCTCCGTTCTTGTTTTAAATGACAGTAACTGAGACCAACCAGTTTACTTAACTTTTATAGAAATCTATACATCTTTCCCAAAATAGACTTAAATCTCATTTTTTGGTCAGTAGTCAGTCGTATTGCTGAAGTTGGTTCATTTCCCTTTTAATCAGTGCGTGCGCGCACACACACATGCACAGTTTATTTTGTCTTCATTGTTTCAAAATTGTTCTTCAGCTTTTAAAAAAAATGTAATAATATATCAAGGGCATCTTTCTGATGAGTAAATATGGACCCACTCCATTCTTTTTAACAAGTGCATAGTATTCCACTGGATATATGTAACATAATCTATACTAATACACTTAGTTTATTTCTTAAATACTACAAAAAAATTATAATCATTCTTGTACATTCACCTTGATGTTAGGATAGTATTTCTTTAGAAAAGATAACTGTAAATGGGATTATTAGGTCATAGAGCATGCACATTATACGTTTTGACAGAAACTGCCCAGTTGCCTTATAGTTGTAACAATACCCTAACAACCAGGTATGGAAACACTCATTTCCTCACACCCTTACCAATAACTTAGCATTTTCTTGATCATTACCATGTAAGAGATATAATAGGACCATAAGAGTTGCAAAAAAGAAGATGCTGTTTCTCCTCATAATCTAGTTAATGGGATTAAAAAAATTACACATATCAAAAGAGCTAATAATACAAAGCAGGATAAAGAAGTAGTTGAGACAGAAAATGCTGCATGAAGAGGTCGAGGAGACTGTGAAGGTTTTCCAGAGCAGGAAGGATTGAACAGAGCTGTGAAGAATGGACGCACCCTGAAGGGCAAAGCAAAGGCAAGGGGCAGTCTGGGTGGAGAGAGCGGCCACACACGCTGGTGCGACATCACTGGAGCTAAAGCAGAAGAATGAAGTAGGTGAAATAGGTTCACATTTTGTCTTCTCTTATGCTGTTTTCTCTTCCTTCATATCACTTATAACTACCCCAAATTAATATACACAGTTTCACATCCTATAGTTATACGTTTACTTGTTTATTGCCTATGTCCTCACCTCTCGAAAGGGAAGGGTGACATGTGTTCACTGTTGAGTCTTCAGAAGCTGAGCCCTGCCAGCACCAGGACGTGGGTTTGTTGAAGGAATGAAAGTCATGCTGACGTCACTGAGAGGGGTAGGAAATGTCAGGTTCAAGAGTCTGGATTTACAGTACTTATATGGAAATTGGAAAATGATAACAGGATAAAACCAGGAATGTGAGGTGATGAAACACAGTGGTGTTTATGGGAACTTAGTCTGGTTTTGTTATGCAAGATGAACTGGTCTGGGGGCAGAACTATCAGGCCAGCAAAGAGATCTCTGCACTATTACAGGGGTCAAGTACACAGACCTGAGAACAGAGGGAAAGAACATCCTGAAGGGAAGAGCGAAAGCTGGATGGCAAAGTAACTAATAAAAGCCAACATTTAAGTGAGTGCTTAATTTGTGCTTATTTCGTGTTAAGCACTGCACATACATTTATTTAATCTTCTGAGAGAGATATTATCCCAGTTTTTAAAAAAGAGGAAACTGAGATATAGAAAGGTTAAGTAACTCACTCAAAGTCACACAGCTCCTAAGTCCCTCAGCCGGAAGCATTCCTAAAGCTTGTACTCTTTCCCTTATCTTAGAGGAGTAAACATGGGCTCTGGGCACAGGGGAGGTGATCCTGGTCATGCAGAGGTGCTGCACAGACACATTCATGTCCAAACTCTGGTATTCCCAAGGAAAAAGAAATGATCAAGTATGTGCTAGGTCAAGGTTTTCACGACCAATGAATGGGTCATGAAATCAATTTAGTGGGTCACGATCAGTATTTTAACAAGAAATGAAATAAATGATAAAAAGAGAAAAAAAAACATTAAAGTCAATTGTCCATGGTATGTTTCATGAAATTTTTGTCTTAAATATATATGCATATGTGTCCTGTTTTGCTGAAACTCTAACAACAGTACCTTGGATGTGAATGAGGTATCCCCCTCACTGCAACCTGGTGTTGTTTCTATTTTCATTTTCAGAATGAAGACTCTGAGGTTCAGAGTGGCGGAGCCAGGATCTGAAACCAGGGCTTTGCCTCCAACCCTGGCTCCTCTTTCCAGCACAGCAGCTCTGCATCATGAAAATGGAAAAGCAAATTCACCAGAAGTGTTTCTTTTGGATCTCACGTAGCCAAGGCCAGGTGGAGGGTCCCTTAGCTTTTTGCCCTTCAGCCCTTCATGTGAGGCAACATTAAGGCCATTTCATTTTGCATCAAGGAATTGGAAGGAAACAAACCATTTCAGGTAGAGCTGGACTCTAGCCACTCCAGCGAAAAAATGACACTAAAACAAGATCTCCTCGCCCAGGCTCAGGTCCTTAGAAGAAATGGAGAAAGAAGCCCCATAATCTGAAGACTCAGCATAGAGGAGGTTCTTCGCTTATGTTCTAATAAATAGATTTATAAAAAGAAAGCTATAAAGGGAAGTTTATTTTCCCACTGCCTTCTACAGCCTCCCAGAATGTTAGGACTAGCAGGTGCCTCAGAGATCATTGAGTCCACCCTCACACTACAGAAGAGGTAACAGAAGCCCAGAGAGGTTAAGTAGGTGAAACCAAAGTCACACAGCTAATAAGCAGCAGAGTCCCTAAGGGGGATAAAATCTTGCTAACATTCATGTTCTTAGATAAATCACAGCTTATTCAAGAAATGCTAAAGAGGTGTGGATTTAGGGTCAAAATGTTGTGTTGTGGATTTTGCCTTGTGTTACCTGAAGGCTGATGATCTCTGGAGATCTGAGCTGGCCTGGACTATGGGGCTGACACAGCCTTTGGACCTCTAGTCCTGACTCCTGCCCACAGGCAATGCACTGAGCTTAGCTTTTCTGGGACCACTACCCCAATCCCTGCCTGAGATGCCCCCCCAGGGACAGGATGCCAGCCCTCATCCCAATGTTAATAATGACATTCACTTCCCCTTCCTTGCTTGGCTTCCTCTGAAGCCAAATTCTTTCAATAGCTCATAATGTTGACAAGTGTGGTATCCACTGATCAAACAGATTGAAAATAATATGAATTTTAAAGATATTGTTTTATAATAAATATCTGTCTCTGGAGGCTGTTGTCTAATAAGAGATTTTAAAATCCAAAATTGGTCCCTAAAAGCTTGAAACTACATCTAACTTATGTTTGATGTTCTGTAACTAAGAAACAACTTGTGAAAAGGAAGAAGATAAAAAATGAACTTAGGCTAGCAGAGTAGATGCCAAGTTTCAGTGCCTTGAGCTGTGAAAACCTTCCAATCAGTCTGTAAATGAGGTGAAGAAGGATTCGTGCACTGCTAAATATTTATTGTTGCTAAGTTTCATCACTGTTAATATACAGGTAATGGATGACTTTTTGTCCTTTGAAGTCAAACACCACCACTTAAGCGGTGACAAGCACTCACCTCCCTGAAACGGACACACGAACACACACGCACACATACATGCACACAGACACAGCGCTTGTAGTGTTTTATCTTCTAAAATTGATGACTCAAATGGAATTTTAAAAAAAGGAATTAAAAGAGGAAAAAGGAAAAGATTATCAGCTTTCATTTTTCATCCTGTGTTGGATATTTTACTTAGCAAAACGCAGTTTATGAGGCCCTTTTATTCTTATCTTAGGATTTGTGAGGAAATCAAGGCAATCGTGTGGAGCGAAGCAGGAAACGCAGTGAGGCAGAAGGACTGGGGCATCCACCGGAAGTGCTCACCAGGGCAGGGCCAGCACTAAAGAAAAGGACAGATGGGTACAACAGTGGGATGTGTCAACCACCCTATTGCCTCCTCACCCTTTGAGCAGGATCTATTAAGAAGGTCACCTACAGGTCTACAATTACTTTAGATCTTGAGGCAGAGAGACCTGGAATCTCAGCCTCATCAAATATAAATAAAGTTCACCAGCTGGCAAAGTGGAAAGAGGCATACATGTAACAGTTAGAACTGGACAAAGGACCCAGATCTTCTACGATTAACTACTGGCTCTGACATCTCCATAGCTTTGTGACCTTGGGCAAGTGACCTCATCTCTTTATGCTTCAATTTAGCATTTGGTGCTGAGGGTTGTTTTGAAGATTAAATTAGTTAATACATGTCAAATTCTTAGGACAGCTCCTGACACACAGTAAGTGCTATAGTAAGTATTGCTCTCCTTAGATATACTTTATTATATACTAACTCTATGACGCTATGTTTAAAGGGAGTAGCCAGAACCTGACTTTAACTGGTGCTGGAATACTGCCATATGTTCTGACTTTTCAGTAAAAGCCAGAAATTGGGACTTTTATGTGAAAGGTCAAGGCTTTTAAATGTTGGGAACTAATTCAGGTTTGGTTTATTTTTGAACGAGTTTGTGGTCTGAACAAAACATGTCTGTAAGCTGGATGAATCCTGAGGCCTGCCAGTTCATAATGGCGGCCAATCAAACCTTCAACCAAAACTTCAGCTTCACTGGCCCCTCTCCTACTTCATTCTTTTCCATAGCATTTCTCAACAATCTTACATATACCTTACTTGTTTAGCTTTGGCCTTCCTTCCCTCCAGCCATCACACAAAAATAGAAGCTCCTTGGCGGTAAAGGATTTGGTTTGTTTTGTGTGCTGCAATAGGCCTATATTTAAGAACAGTACATGGTATATAATAAGTGCACAATGGGAGTTGAATGAATAAATGGTCATATCTTAATCCGCACTCTCTCCCTCTAGGGCTGGCCCAAGTCTACCGGGTCACAGATCAATGAGGAAAGTGAAGTCTATAAGTTCAAGTCCTAGAGTGAATCAGTTTTTCTGGAGGGAGCCCAGCAAGCCTGGCTTTTACAAGCTACAAAACACAGGATAAGTAAAATGTCAGAGAGGTAGTGGTGCTGAAGAATCTAATGGCTTCAACATACTTAATAAAACCATCACAAGTGTCTTCCAATAAAACATTTTGCGATGGCAAAGCAATTTCTCTCTCTTTCTCTCTCCAGAAATTTTTTGACAAGGTGAATTTCTGTATATTAAGATGGTTTAACTTCCATCTGGAGATCCATCCAAAATTATACCTTTGTGTAATACCTGAACAAAGGCAATTAGAATCAATTTCTAATAATGGTCCTAAAGCAGCCACACTGCCTACAAACTGTTTTTAAATACAAGGTGAGCATGACATTGAATTTCTCTCTTTAACCAGGAAAACATAAAACATTAGTGTGTGTGTGTGTGTGTGTGTGTATGTGTGTTGCCACTTAAAGCAAATTAATTGGCTATATGGTAACTAAACCAACGGAAATAATAAAGTTATGAAACTCACACACAATATATTGGGAAAATTTCTTGGACAACTCTATCCATCTATCATCCTGCTCTAAAAAAACTGTTATCCTGCCTATTTTAAACTAACACTACCTGTTATTCATCAAGTGACTGAGAGACCAAAATGTGCAAGAGGCAAGGTGCCAAAGGGGAACAAGACGTAAGACATACCGTTCTCACCTTCATGGAGCTTGCAGTCTCCTGTGGGGACCAGAGATTAAATAAATGCTCAAAAGATCACAATGATCTTTACTACTCATCTCCCATGTGGCCTGGTCCCAGGCCCCAGAAATAGCAATCTGACCTCCAGCTCTGTGTGTCAGTGTTACCTGCCCTTACTTTCAACATGACCATAGTAGATTTCTTCTAACCAATAAGATCTCTATGTTGATTTCTAAAGCTTTAATAATTGCAGGAGAACTACAGTACTTCTCCCCAGATTCCTCAAATGAATTCTTTTCAGGATTCAGTATTTGGAAAAACTTCCCAAGAAATGCTGAGAAGAAATTGCCACGTGGAAACACAATCCATGGAGCACAGTGTAAATAGTGAGGATCTAGTGTTTAGGGAGAATTTTTCTAATAGAGACAAAATAGATGACCCAGTGCAGAGAGAGAAGGCTACCCAAGGTCAATGAGAAGGCTACAAAAAAAAAAGTCTAGGGAGAAAAACTTGAAGGTAAAAAACAAAACAAAAACTTTAGGAGTGCTTCCTCTCATTCTCCTCCCTGGGATTTTCCTCTTAAAAATGTCTAGCCTTCCCTTGAACTTTGATCTCTAATCCCGTTCCCCTTTCACTCTATGTATTCTGCCTGGAGTTTCAACAGGGGCTAAGCAGATAACATATATAGGCAAAATGAGATGCTTCGGTACTCCAGCAAAAAAAGAGCACCCGAGTATCTACTGGTGCAGCCCTTCTTAACCCAGCATATTGTTGCTATCTATTACTACGTGAAATCTGTGGAATTTTAAGCACTGGCTCAAATAAAAACAAGCAGCATGGATTAAAAAAACATATTTTAGAGATCTATATAGCCTAAAGAACACCAATTTCTAGCTTCTAATGCATATTGTAACAAGTTTTAAAATCTGTATCTTTAACTCTGACATTCTCCAGAGTTCTAATGCCTGCATTCCACCTCCAACAGGGTGTATCCAGAGATGCTCGTGCCTCCCAGTCCTAACTCTTGAGTTCAAAACTGTTTCCAACAATCCTGCTCACTTCTCCTGACTTCTTTATCCTCTTGAATGGTACCATCTGTCACCCTAGGTTCCACCTTCTACCTCTGTCCCTCTTAGCCATCCCCATCCAATCAAGCACCAAGCCTCATACAGACTCCTCAATTCCTTGTTCTTGTCCATTTATCTCTTCCAATCCAGGCAATTAGCATCTCACTTCAACTACACAATAACCTAATAGTTTTCTCCAATTCAGCCTTATCAACTCCACCACATTCAAATATATAACAAGGAAAGCTGATATCATGTCTACCCTGCTCAAATGTCTTGTTGGCTCTCATTATTTTACAGGATAAAACCTAACTCCTTAGCACTGGAAACAGAGCTCTCAGATTCTGGCCTCTGACTACTCAGCCAGCTTCATCTCTGCTCATTCCAACACATATTGTAGCCTTGCAGAACTATCTGTCTATCACTGAACATATCATAGTTTTTGTGCCCCTATTTTTTATACACTCTCTCCCCTTTGCCTGAAATACCCTTTTCACTAATCCTCTTGTCTACCTTAGTCAGCTTCTACTCATCCTCTAAACCTTAGTTCAAGCCTGTCTTCCCCAGGAAGATTTAAGTACTCCTTTGATTCCAACTATACCCAAGCAAACACAGACTATCCATTAAGGAGAGGAAAAGAATCACATCACTCATCTTTATATCAGAGCATCAAGTACACCATCTGGCACACTGTGTTGGCTTCATAAATATTTGTTAAATAAAAAAAAAAGGAGTGAGTTATGGTTTTTCAGAAAAAAGAATGCATTTAGGGAAGGGAAGGAAAGGAAATGAAGGATTTGCATTTGGATTACGTCTGTCCTAGACTACTGCCAAAGTCTTCTACCTAGTCTACCAATTAATCAAATCATGCCTCACCCCAACTCAGCTTTCCAGTGCTTCCTGGTAAACTTATAATGCACCTAAACTCATCACTATCACAAAGCCATGCCCACCTCACCAGCCTTGTTTCCTTCACCTTTCCCCTTCTTACCTGGGTCTATCTCCATTCATAGAGTGTGTCCATTTGTTATTTCTTCTGCTGGGAATACTCCTTCCCCTACTGCCTTCTTGTCATTCAGGTATTAGGTGAAATGCCATCTTCTCAGAAAGGTCTACCCAGATCATCTTCTAATCTAGTTACCATCCACCACCACCACTAGCAGCAGTCCTCCTCCTATTTTCTTTTCTTGATAGCTCCTAACAGCATCTGAAATTGTCTTCTTTTCAGTCTCCATCACCAAAATGTAAATTTTATTATCCACTCTGTGCCCAGCATCATTTGTTTTTGATTTTTTGGGGAAAAATATCTACATTTTGTGAATTCTTATCTCATCAGTTCCCAAGACATACTAGAAAAGAATTCCATCAAATTTATTGATCCATAGGATTTGGCTCCACTTTAAAAAAAAAAAGTTTGAGTATAATGAATATATGTAACGTACAAATATATACATAGGTATAAGAATAATCTAATCCAAGCATCTTAATCAAACCAAAGTATGAAATTGCTATCAGATCCAGATATTCTCATAGTAATGGCTTTTCCCACAACCAAAATTTGTAATCTCCTCTTGTAGGCAGGAACTATTTTGCAAAGCTATAATTTTTACATCATTCTCAAATGAACATCTCTGCATGGAGAAATTGTATGACTTGTCTTTTAAGAAAAGAAAATTATTGAAAATTAAGCTTTCAAAAACACTGTGGGTTTGACTCCAAAATAACTGTTTATGTCCAAGCATATAAACAGAAACAAATTAACAATTGCCATTTCACAGCTCTCAAAATGTTTATAAACATAAAGTCTATTTCTTTCTAAAAATATGAGTATTAAGACTTTTTTCTATTTTAATGGTTTGAAATACCTTTAGGTAAATCACTACTGAAAAATAATTTTAGAGTCATGTCATCATATAATAAAGTAATATTATTTTAGTGAATTGCTCTTTTAAATAGTAACCTTGAAGGTGCAATTCCCAATATAGTGTCCTTGTTAAGTATGAATATTTAAAATTCAAGAGTCTGTATAATCTGGAAAAACAAAGTCAACATATTTTGAAATCACAAATTTCATTTTAATAGCTGAGAAGTTTAAGAAAACAGTATTTATTTTGTACCAGAAACTCTACTCTTTTATAATTCGTATCTTAGGTGACATGATTTTCATCAATACACATGGATGATCACACATCCACTCTGGTTCCTTTCTGAGCAAAGTTACTTTTGGAATCTACGAGTTCTTTCAATTTCAGCATTTTCTTTGAATTGCCCTGCTAATCAGAGGGCCTGAAATAAAGATAAAATCTCCAATTTGTAAAACTGTGTAATTAAAACCTAAATATAAATTATGGTCGCCTCTATTCACAGGTAATAATGCATATGGTGATGATGAAGATAATAATAAATGACAAAATCTCCTCCTCCTCTACTAATGTTTATTGAGTGCTTATTATGTCCCAGGTGCTGGTATGTTTTACTTCATTGTAAAGTAAACTGTATGAAGTAGCTACTATTAATACTACTATTGGACAGATCAGGAAACCATGGCATAAAGAGGTTAAGCAGTTGTCCTAGGTCACATGACCTGAAATTTGTCAAGTGCAAACCCAGGCCATCTGACTCTAGAACCTTTGCGAGTTAAGTACTACACTTATGAGTTAATACATGGGAAGCTTTTAAAACGGAGCCTGCACAGGGTAAGCTCTTAATGTCAGCACTTATTACATTGTTTTATGCATAATCATCCATTTCACCTACAGAGATATATCCTCCTTATTTATAAATATAGCAAAAAACCCTGCATTTTACTGAGGGCTTTATAACTTGTCTCTAAAAATGATACAACAATCTAAAATTCACAACATTTCAATGTAATAGGAAGTAACATTTGTTGAGTTGAGATAACGTAGAGACAATTATTATCCTCAATTTCCAAATAAGACCTGGAGTTTTAGAAGGAAGCTGAGTGACTTTCTCATGGTTCCACTCTTAATAACAGAATCTCTCTGTCCTATAAGGAATTCATTCCATGTGGTTCAGGAACAGAACCACAACTCTTTGACCAAGACCAGTTCTTACAGCCTTCCCCTTCAAGGTCAGGAGGGAGGGTGGGATGGGGTTCAGTGGGAAAGGGACTCAGAAAGGTCATGGGAGGCTAAACAAGTACTCATCCAGCCCTAGGCTGCTGTAATTGGTTCAGGGATGTTATTTTAGCTAATTAGATTCCTTCTGAGGATATTTTTGCCAGGCAGGCCTACTGGACAAAGTATCACCAGGATACTTTGCTGTTAGGACGTAAGACTGGAACAACTAGAGGTCTTCTTACTTACCACATGAAAAAAGCCATTCCAAAGGACAAGGAAAAAGACATAACTCTGATGACAGTGCTTAAGCCTCTTTATCCAGCCACCCATGACCCTGGAATAACCCTAGATAACTCAGATATCTGATCAAATAAATTACCACACCCCCTTTTCAAAATATGACTTAGCTAGTTGAAATTGGGTTTCTGTCACTTGCAACTTTCTATCACCTAGGAGCCTTGTTATTTTTCTTCATAATTGTTGTGTTTTTAAAAACGTTAAATACCAAATGCCTCTATTACTTAAACATCAACTTGATTTATCCAGAGGAAACATGGATTGATAAAGTTCTCTGGAATTTTATCAACGGAATTCTGATGTGTGAGATAAGCAAGTGTATAATCTATGTTAGTTAAAATATTGTTTTTGAATATTAAAATATCTCAGAGCAGCTTCTTTTTATTTTAAAGACTCCTAAAAATCTTAGGAACTTTAGCAATTGATGTTCTAGAGGCTAAGCAACAAAATAAAACATAAAGGAAAATACCTGACAGCTCTTGAGGAGTTGAAACCATTTCCACACTTTTGAAAAATTCCTTGAAATCACCATTCCCTAACAACACAACTTCTTCAGGAAACAGAATCAATGTGACTTAGTAATCTGAATAAAACATTCAAGTGCCATGAAAATTAACATCTAAGTCCTGAATTCAGGGTGTGCCTAATGAAAATCAGGCAGAGAAGCTAATGGGAAATTTAACACAGGGCAAATGTCAATATTGTTGTGAGAAATATACTATAATTAAAACGTTTCTGAGTCCTGGCCAATGACCTACAGTAATAATACTTTGTTGACCTTATTATAAAAAAATAATTTTTCATTACTAATTCAGTAAAAGAGTCCCTTTTTCAGTCTTCAAGCATAAATAAAAAACAAAAAATCAGCACCTGATTCTTCAATGAAGCATAAAACACGAAAATACTGACTAGTCAAGGAGGAAACATAATTCCAAAGCCACAGTGAACAAGGAGAGGGAGAAAATAAAAACAGAGACATTTTATAGCGGAAAGAATAAAAGCAGTAGACGTCACTGATCCTGGCAAAAGATAAAGGAGATAGGGCAAAAGCATTGGATTTCATTCATTCTACACTACCCACATTCTGAAAAGTACAGGGGCTGTGGTCTGTGCATTAGAAGGCAGACTGATTACATTCAATCTGGATAGAAAGAACATTTCTGTCGAATTATTACCGTGCTTAAACTTATTGAGAAAATTACTCTCTAGAATAACATTTGAGTATTATAAGAAAATACACTGTCTCCCTGGAGGTCTCTGTAATGGGATTTCACCTGTGAGCTCAGCCTGCCGTTTTTCTTCTCCTCCGGCTAGTTACCCACGGGAACTTGCATTTGAGGGGAACTCAAAGTGCGTACTGCTCTGGGAGAACGCACATATTCTCTCTATTTAGCAATACAGAAGTAGTGGAAACTCACAGTAGTGGCCAACTAAAAAGGATTAGGGCAAGCTTTACATGTAGAACACCATGGATTTTGTGCATTTTGAGGGGCAAAAAGTCACATCATTTGAAATTTCGGGGCAGGGGGAAGTGGCATAAAGTCCTTTTAAAATTCAAATATGTTACCCAAGGAAAATGACACATTAAGCCTTCAATAATCATTTTTATAACAACAGATTTATTAGACTCTCTAGAGGAAAACTGGATCCAATGAAAATGGAGCTCAGAACAGGTAAATTTTAATAAGGGATTGAGAAGGAGGGAGGGGGGCAGAATCCAGAGCAACAGCCAACAACTCAAATGTCTTTAGGGCAAGAAAATAACATAAATGTGCTGATCTAATGCATGAACATATCAGAAAGTGGTGGGCTGACGTCGAAGTTGGGGTGCTTATGCCTCACCCAAAGATATTCAGGCTTGATTTTTAAAAAGCAAAACTGCTTTGCTAGGCAAGCACATTGGCCCCATTTTATGACCTCTGCTTAGAGCAATATTCGAAATTGTGCTGCACAGAAAATAACCCTGGAGATAGTTCTTAGGTGTCAAATCAAATCGAACCGAAACAAACATACAAACTGAAAGCGAGCTTCATTGAGAAAAACATTTGGGAAACTTGAGGACTACCTTCCGTGTGGCCCTTAGATTCACTCTCCACCTTTCCTGACCCCACTCTGTGCCTCAGCAAGCGGAACCAAATGGACTGCATTAGAGGATCCCTGGCTCCTTGGTTCTGGTTGGTTTCAGCCAAGTAGAGAAAGAGGCAGGAGATTTCCAGGTATTTATTCTGCGGCTCCTTCCCTGCCAGGTTGCAATTGGTTGGCTGTGGCTTTCTAACTAAAGGACTAGTTAGTTGACTCTCTTCAGGTTCTAGTAATTACTCCTTCCACTTGACCTTCCAGGCCCAGGGGTGCTAACAGAGTACTGCACTACCCTTGATGCCTTCTTGAAACCCTGCCCATCCTGTTGTAAAAAGTCCTCTTATTAAAGTTTTCTCAAATTACAAGTTTGAGTGTGCCACATGTTTCTTGCCAGAGCTCTGACTGATACACTGGGTAAAAGAACATAAAACTGGTTTCTTTTTTTGCAAGATTTCTCAGAGTCCTTAAAATGGTAACATGTATGATGAATATTCAAGAATGGTCCAGGAAGAAGAGATATGTTGGAGTGGGTGGGGATTGAGAGGTCCCAGGAAACAGAGGTAGGTGAAGCTTAAAAGATGGTGGCCATAAGAACGAAGAGCAGAGAAGACAAACTTTCCTTAATGTATAATTACTCAGGTTTAAAGTTAGGGGAGGTCAAGTTCTGGGAAGCGCATTGGGTAATGTAATCTTGAAGTTGAAACTATTTTCTGCATGATGTGGATTCTTGTAAACTCTTTTCAAGGAACTTTTCTTTCCTTTCCTTTCATTCCTTTTTTATTCTCTTTCCTTATAGTCTCTCTTTCTTTTTTTCTTTCTTTTTTGTGAGCATTTCATTCAGGATCTTTGAACCAATAAAGTGAGGGGAAGTGTTTGGTACTTCCTTTCTGCTTTTTACTGTACTTTCTGGATCATATACTAGGATATCATATTGCCCAATAAAATGTTCACATAAAAACTTTGCTTCAACTAGTGAAATGAATCTGAAAACAGAACTAGAAACACTGAGAAGAATAATAAAAAGAAAAATCAAAATCTCTCCTGTACAAACCATTAAAGCAATGTCAGTAATAAGATACTACATTTAAACAATTTTTCAGCACTTCAAAATGGTGTCCCCTATTCTTCAAATGCAACTTGGGATTTCTGTGCCCATCTTTTTCCAAAAGTATAGTTTGCATTAGGTGTGATCAAACGTGCAACACACACACAAATACACACATACAACACCCGTTAGGATGTTATTATACAAAATAATTTCTGATCAAAGTAAGCTGACTTCTCTAAGTCTAAAAAGTATCTCAAATTCAGCACATCTGAATCCAACTCTGGATCTTTCCCTCCAATTCTGTTTCTACCTCAGTTTTCCCTATCCTTCAGGTTAGGGGAGGCCTAATTTGCTGAGGCCAAAAATTTTGGTATCACCCTATCTTTTTCTCATACCCCGCAACCACTTCATCATCAAATTTGGTCTATCTTCAAAACATATCCTGAATTTGTCCATTTTCACCAACTCTACTGCTCCACTCTGACCAGATGATTTTACGTTCATCATTTTACGTAAATCTCACAATTACGTAATGAAGGTCTTTTTAATCCCCATTTAACATATGAGGAAACTGAGGTTTCAGACAGATGTAATAACTTGCCAACATGGCACACTTAAGAAATAGAAGGACTGGGATTTGAAACTATGCCTGGCAAATTCCCAAGCTTTTGCTCTTTCTAATGTATCAGGATAAAATAAAAGGTTTTTAAAACTGACTCTTAAAGATGGATATGCAATGATTTGTTTCTAAGAAATTATCTCCTCCCTTCTGATTTAAGGAAATCAAAAGTTTTAACTGGTTTGTTCTTCATAAACTTACAAGGAGTGTTGTATGTATGTGTGTGTTGGGGGGTGCACTCCTGTACCCACGTGTACATGCGTGCGTGCACATGCGTGTGCATACACACACACACACACAATTTAGAAAGGAAAACAAATTTGATGAATTTGTTGCAAACTTAGGGACATAATAGCTTATAAGAGAAATCCAATTAAGAGTTGTTCAGAGGTGACTGGTAGGGAAAGGAGTATTTATCCCATCACATTCTAAATAGCCAGGAGCCAGGCAGAGAAGCAGCTGGGTGCAAAGAAGCATTAGGGAGCCGAGTCTAGGGTACCGCCAGGGAAGAAGGTGGCAGCTGGGAGTGGGGAGGGTTTCAGAATCCAACATTTAAAATGATCCAAACAGGAAAACGCCAGCTGGAAGAAGGGGGTGCTAGGCATCCAGTAACCTTCTGGTAAAACCAATTTTCTGTCTGGTATAAGAGAAAGCACATGCCACACGTTAAGTATCCCAGGTTTCAAGGAAAAAAACAGTGCATTTTCCCAACAATTATCTTGTTCATGCTGTGAGTGCCATCCCCACAGGGAATGCACCAGGGAGGATGACCTGTTATTAAATCGGCACATTTTGGGCTATGTCAACACCAGGACGGTTCTTCTGGGTACCAGAATAATATGCCAAAGAGACCTTTAAACATTTTATATGTTCCCTAATTTAAACTGGGAATATGATGGTCCCTTAAGGTGATTCTCTTTCTAAAGGGTATATCATTAGAAGGGTTATAGGAGTTGATTCCATTAAAACACACACACACACACACACACACACACGCAGAATGAGATATACATTTCAAGCCCATATGACAGGCAACTAAAGACTAAGGGTTTAAACCCTCAGTTTATCAGCTCTAGAGGCCTAATTTTGCAATCAGCTAAACCTACAGTACATTTTCAGCAAGTGCTGCAAATCAGCAAAATATTAAATGAATCTTGAAAAAAATGATTATGAATCCACAGTTCTGTTTGACTGTATAATTCTATTTAAGATTAAAATTACTATCATAAAAAGGCCACTTTCTGAATGTAATTCCACAAAAAACATCATCACAAAAGCTTTTACTGCTATTTATGTCAGAATGTATTTTAAACAGTTCTAATCATTTACCTTTGTGGACACTTAATTAAAATTACAAAACCAATTTTAATCTGTAGTCCAATTAATATGCAAATATATGCAAATGTGGTAAATCAAGGTGGTGATTAAGTTAAGGACACTCTATTTCATGTCTGCTTTAAGTGTGAAAACAAACAATCTTTTTTGTAATTGTACTGATGGATTGTGATGTTTATAGGGTTAGTATGGGGTACAAATGTTTATGCATCAACATTATGCCAAAACAAAGATTTTATACTCTGGAGTGATTTAGCATCCAGCATACATTCAGATGCAACAAAGTCATTTTGCAGTCATCTTGTGAATTAGAATAAGGTCAAAGCAAAGTTAAATTTCTATGTCATCCATTTGTATGGCTATTTAAAATTCAACAATCACTTTCTGATGTGTTAGGTAAGAGCCAAGAAGTCTCAAGAATGGCATATTATCGCCCTTTATCATTTAGTGTTCCTAATATACTGGTTTATCTTTGATACTATTACAGCAATCGTTCTCTCATTAAGGTACAAAGATATTCAGCCTTTTTAACCCCTCTTTTTCACAAGTTTTAAATATGGAAAGTACAGCTAAAATCCAAGTGACCATCGTAGTTTAACTACAGAGATGCACAACACATCCTTACATCCAATTTGTCCCTCTTTTTCTTCCTGTGCTATTGTCTAGATAGTACCCATGACACTGAATTTTTCTGAAGAAGAAATGACTGTCTTCAAGAGCCCTGTTTTAAAAAAGGCAAATGCTTAACTTCAGTGTGATTTAGTTTCTTAAATTCATGGTTAACCTTATGGAGATGTTATTTTAAAAAAATATCCTACAACTTCCTTCTAAACAATGTCTTCTCCAATTTCAAACATGTCTCTATTTTATGAGATGTCCATCTTGCAAAGATGAAGAAGAAGCAGTAATTTTTTGAAAAAGAAATCGTGTGACCTAAAAATCACAGTCACATTATGTCATATCTTGGAAAATAAAAATAATCTCAAAGCTCTGTTCTTGACGAAATATCTATGAACTATCACATAACACATTTATGTTAGAAAAACATTAAGAATAACAAGTTTGACCTACTATTTTTGTGCAAATGTGAATCATTTCTGTTTCTTTAAGCCTGAAGAAGCCAGAGTCACTCATATAAATTTTGAAGTGATTATAAGAAGTACAGTGCCTTTTTGTTCCAAATATTTCATGTTTCTGAAATATTTCTCTCAACATTAAACATTTAGATATTGACAAATATGAATTTTGGCGATGCAGCATTAACCATCAGCACTTCGCATACATTTCTTACTGGTCACCTATTTTCACATCTGCATTATTTAAAATAATCTTTTCCACTCTTAACTGAAGATGTGTTCATGTATATTTCTTCATTTCACTTAGAAAAATGAGGAAAGTGGCTTTCAAATTGCCAACATTGCATCATTTTTAACACTCAATAAATATACATTTAAAAATGTTATCGCTCTGTGAAGGCAGATAATTTAATAAAAAGCAATACACTTTATAGTTATGTTTACTAAAGTAGGTAATGTGTCCTTAACGTGCTTGTGCAAACTTATTTCTCCCTCTCAATCTAATCTAATTTTACCATCCATATTTTGAAATCCTCAAAAATATCTAACTTTCTAAGAACAAAGATCCTAATAAATGTTGAATGTAATTGCTGCCTATATTTTTTTTAAGTGTTCCACTGTTACCATCATTACTTTGCATTGTACATATTCTTACAAATCATTCTTCTAAAATATTTTAAAATGAAACTATATACAACAAACCATTAAGTTCATCTCTTTCTGAGTAGGTGTTTAGGGACTGTAATTTTCTAAATCTATCTAGTACCACCATATTCAATTATGAAACAGTCTTCATGTGATGATGCACCTAAGACAGCAGTTTATATTTATATTAACAAACTCTATCTTCATTATAGTACAAGAACAAAGCAGGATTCCCTTCCCCAATTTAGATCCAACAGTGAAATACATAACACAATACAACATAAAATGAAATAAAAGGAAGAACATAAAATGCACTGCATTAAATATTAGGGAAAAAAATAGCAAGCACAACATTGCAGAAGCGGCAGGAGAGAGAGCTGTGTGAAGACAATGGACCAACTCCGTGAAAGCAAATGCAGTAAAAATGCTTTGGAAGTTAGATAACCAGTGTGTGAAAGTCAGTCTTTTTCTACTAAGGGTTGAACAGGCTTTTCTTAAAGATTCTTTATTTCTTAAAATTAGGGATTTTCCAGTATTATGAAATTTTACTCATATATTAATCTGGAAATTACGTCAACCAATATAGTGGAAAGCCTGAGCCAAAGAGAATCTCCTCTGGTCCAGCTCTCCTAGGAATATGTCACAAAATTGTATTAGTGAGTAAATAGTACGCTAACATGACACCAGAAAACAAAGCATTAATGAATAGGAACACAGATCAAAATATCATCTAGGAGATTAACCAAGATGGCGGAGTAGAAGGACGTGCTCTCACTCCCTCTTGCGAGAGCACCAGAATCACAACTGGCTGCTGGACAATCATTGACAGGAAGACCCTGGACTTCACCAAGGAGGACACCCCACGTCCAAGGACAGAGGAGAAGCCACAGTGAGACGGTAGGAGGGGCGCAATCAGAGTAAAATCAAATCCCATAACTGCTGGGTGGGTGACTCACAGACTGGCGAACACTTATACCACAGAAGTCCACCCACTGGAGTGAAGGTTCTGAGCCCCACCTCAGGCTTCCCAACCTGGGGGTCCGGCAAAGGGAGGAGGAATTCCTAGAGAATCAGACTTTGAAGTCTAGTGGGAATTGATTGCAGGACTGTGACAGGACTGGGGGAAACAGAGACCCCACTCTTGGAGGGCACACACAAAGTAATGTGTGCATCGGGACCCAGGGGAAGGAGCAGTGACCCTGGGGGAGACTGAACCAGACGTACCTGCTGGTGTTGGGGGGTCTCCTGCAGAGGCGAGTGGTGGCTCTGTTTCACCGTGGGGATAAGGACACTGGCAGCAGAGGTCCTGGGAAGTTCTCCTTGGCGTGAGCCCTCCCAGAGTCTGCCATTAACCCCACCAAAGAGCACGGGTAGGCTCCAGTGTTGGGTTGCCTCAGGCAAAACCACCAACAGGGAGGGAACCCAGCCCCACCCATCAACAGTCAAGTGGATTAAGGTTTTACTGGGCTCTGATCGCCACAGCAACAGGGAGGGAACCCAGCCCCACCCATCAACAGTCAAGTGGATTAAGGTTTTACTGAGCTCTGACCGCCACAGCAACAGTCAGCTCTACCCACCACCAGAGCCTACCATCAAGCCTCTTAGATAGCCTCAACCACCAGAGGGCAGACAACAGAAGCAAGAAAAACTACAATCCTGCAGCCTGTGGACCAAAAACCACAGTTACAGAAAGACAGAGAAGATGAAAAGGCAGAGGGCTATGTACCAGATGAAGGAACAAGAAAAAACCCCAGAAAAACAACTAAATGAAGTGGAGATAGGCAACCTTCCAGAAAAAGAATTCAGAATAATGATAGTGAAGATGATCCAGGACCTCGGAATAAGAATGGAGGCAAAGATTGAGAAGATGCAAGAAATGATTAACAAAGACCTAGAAGAATTAAAGAACAAACAAACAGAGATGACCAATACAATAACTGAAATGAAAACTACACTAGAAGGAATCAATAGCAGAATAACTGAGGCAGAAGAACGGATAAGTGACCTGGAAGACAGAATGGTGGAATTCACTGCTGCGGAACAGACTAAAGAAAAAAGAATAAAAAGAAATGAAGACAGCCTAAGAGACCTCTGGGACAACATTAAACGCAACAACATTCGCATTATAGGGGTCCCAGAAGGAGAAGAGAGAGAGAAAGGACCAGAGAAAATATTTGAAGAGATTATAATCGAAAACTTCCCTAACATGGGAAAGGAAATAGCCACCCAAGTCCAGGAAGCGCAGAGAGTCCCATACAGAATAAACCCAAGGAGAAACACGCCGAGACACATAGTAATCAAAGTGGCAAAAATTAAAGACAAAGAAAAATTATTGAAAGCAGCAAGGGAAAAACGACAAATAACATACAAGGGAACCCCCATAAGGTTAACAGCTGATTTCTCAGCAGAAACTCTGCAAGCCAGAAGGGAGTGGCATGAAATACTTAAAGTGATGAAAGGGAAGAACCTACAACCAAGATTACTCTACCCAGCAAGGATCTCATTTAGATTTGATGGAGAAATCAAAAGCTTTACAGACAAGCAAAAGCTAAGAGAATTCAGCACCACCAAACCAGCTCTACAACAAATGCTAAAGGAACTTCTCTAAGTGGGAAACACAAGAGAAGAAAAGGACCTACAAAAACAAACCCAAAACAATTAAGAAAATGGTCATAGGAACATACATATCGATAATTACCTTAAACGTGAATGGATTAAATGCCCCAACCAAAAGACATAGACTGGCTGAATGGATACAAAAACAAGACCCATATATATGCTGTCTACAAGAGACCCACTTCAGACCTAGGGACACATACAGACTGAAAGTGAGGGGATGGAAAAAGATATTCCATGCAAATGGAAATCAAAAGAAAGCTGGAGTAGCTATACTCATATCAGATAAAATAGACTTTAAAATAAAGAATGTTACAAGAGACAAGGAAGGACACTACATAATGATCCAGGGATCAATCCAAGAAGAAGATATAACAATTATAAATATATATGCACCCAACATAGGAGCACCTCAATACATAAGGCAACTGCTAACAGCTATAAAAGAGGAAATCGACAGTAACACAATAATAGTGGGGGACTTTAACACCTCACTTACACCAATGGACAGATCATCCAAAATGAAAATAAATAAGGAAACAGAAGCTTTAAATGACACAATAGACCAGATAGATTTAATTGATATATATAGGACATTCCATCCAAAAACGGCAGATTACACGTTCTTCTCAAGTGCACACGGAACATTCTCCAGGATAGATCACATCTTGGGTCACAAATCAAGCCTCAGTAAATTTAAGAAAATTGAAATCATATCAAGCATCTTTTCTGACCACAACGCTATGAGATTAGAAATGAATTACAGGGAAAAAAACGTAAAAAAGACAAACACATGGAGGCTAAACAATACGTTACTAAATAACCAAGAGATCACTGAAGAAATCAAAGAGGAAATCAAAAAATACCTAGAGACAAATGACAATGAAAACACGACGACCCAAAACCTATGGGATGCAGCAAAAGCGGTTCTAAGAGGGAAGTTTATAGCTATACAAGCCTACCTAAAGAAACAAGAAAAATCTCAAGTAAACAATCTAACTTTACACCTAAAGAAACTAGAGAAAGAAGAACAAACAAAACCCAAAGTTAGCAGAAGGAAAGAAATCATAAAGATCAGAGCAGAAATAAATGAAATAGAAACAAAGAAAACAATAGCAAAGATCAATAAAACTAAAAGTTGGTTCTTTGAGAAGATAAACAAAATTGATAAGCCATTAGCCAGACTCATCAAGAAAAAGAGGGAGAGGACTCAAATCAATAAAATCAGAAATGAAAAAGGAGAAGTTACAACAGACACCGCAGAAATACAAAACATCCTAAGAGACTACTACAAGCAACTTTATGCCAATAAAATGGACAACCTGGAAGAAATGGACAAATTCTTAGAAAGGTATAACCTTCCAAGACTGAACCAGGAAGAAACAGAAAATATCAACAGACCAATCACAAGTAATGAAATTGAAACTGTGATTAAAAATCTTCCAACAAACAAAAGTCCAGGACCAGATGGCTTCACAGGTGAATTCTATCAAACATTTAGAGAAGAGCTAACACCCATCCTTCTCAAACTCTTCCAAAAAATTGCAGAGGAAGGAACTCTCCCAAACTCATTCTATGAGGCCACCATCACCCTGATACCAAAACCAGACAAAGACACTACAAAAAAAGAAAATTACAGACCAATATCACTGATGAATATAGATGCAAAAATCCTCAACAAAATACTAGCAAACAGAATCCAACAACACATTAAAAGGATCATACACCACGATCAAGTGGGATTTATCCCAGGGATGCAAGGATTCTTCAATATACGCAAATCAATCAATGTGATACACCATATTAACAAATTGAAGAAGAAAAACCATATGATCATCTCAATAGATGCAGAAAAAGCTTTTGACAAAATTCAACACCCATTTCTGATAAAAACTCTCCAGAAAGTGGGCATAGAGGGAACCTACCTCAACATAATAAAGGCCATATATGACAAACCCACAGCAAACATCATTCTCAATGGTGAAAAACTGAAAGCATTTCCTCTAAGATCAGGAACGAGACAAGGATGTCCACTCTCACCACTATTATTCAACATAGTTCTGGAAGTCCTAGCCACGGCAATCAGAGAAGAAAAAGAAATAAAAGGAATACAAATTGGAAAAGAAGAAGTAAAACTGTCACTGTTTGCGGATGACATGATACTATACATAGAGAATCCTAAAACTGCCACCAGAAAACTGCTAGAGCTAATTAATGAATATGGTAAAGTTGCAGGTTACAAAATTAATGCACAGAAATCTCTTGCATTCCTATACACTAATGATGAAAAATCTGAAAGAGAAATTATGGAAACACTCCCATTTACCATTGCAACAAAAAGAATAAAATACCTAGGAATAAACCTACCTAGGGAGACAAAAGACCTGTATGCAGAAAACTATAAGACACTGATGAAAGAAATTAAAGATGATACCAACAGATGGAGAGATATACCATGTTCTTGGATTGGAAGAATCAACATTGTGAAAATGAGTATACTACCCAAAGCAATCTACAGATTCAATGCAATCCCTATCAAATTACCAATGGCATTTTTTACGGAGCTAGAACAAATCATCTTAAAATTTGTATGGAGACACAAAAGACCCCGAATAGCCAAAGCAGTCTCGAGGCAAAAAAATGGAGCTGGAGGAATCAGACTCCCTGACTTCAGACTATACTACAAAGCTACAGTAATCAAGACAATATGGTACTGGCACAAAAACAGAAACATAGATCAATGGAACAAGATAGAAAGCCCAGAGATTAACCCACGCACCTATGGTCAACTAATCTATGACAAAGGAGGCAAAGATATACAATGGAGAAAAGACAGTCTCTTCAATAAGTGGTGCTGGGAAAACTGGACAGCCACATGTAAAAGAATGAAATTAGAATACTCCCTAACACCATACACAAAAATAAACTCAAAATGGATTAGAGACCTAAATATAAGACTGGACACTATAAAACTCTTAGAGGAAAACATAGGAAGAACACTCTTTGACATAAATCACAGCAAGATCTTTTTCGATCCACCTCCTAGAGTAATGGAAATAAAAACAAAAATAAACAAGTGGGACCTAATGAAACTTCAAAGCTTTTGCACAGCAAAGGAAACCATAAACAAGACGAAAAGACAACCCTCAGAATGGGAGAAAATATTTGCAAATGAATCAACGGACAAAGGATTAATCTCCAAAATATATAAACAGCTCATTCAGCTCAATATCAAAGAAACAAACACCCCAATCCAAAAATGGGCAGAAGACCTAAATAGACATTTCTCCAAAGAAGACATACAGACGGCCACGAAGCACATGAAAAGATGCTCAACATCACTAATTATTAGAGAAATGCAAATCAAAACTACAATGAGGTATCACCTCACTCCTGTTAGAATGGGCATCATCAGAAAATCTACAAACAACAAATGCTGGAGAGGGTGTGGAGAAAAGGGAACCCTCTTGCACTGTTGGTGGGAATGTAAATTGATACAGCCACTATGGAGAACAATATGGAGGTTCCTTAAAAAACTAAAAATAGAATTACCATATGACCCAGCAATCCCACTACTGGGCATATACCCAGAGAAAACCGTAATTCAAAAAGACACGTGCACCCGAATGTTCATTGCAGCACTATTTACAATAGCCAGGTCATGGAAGCAACCTAAATGCCCATCAACAGACGAATGGATAAAGAAGTTGTGGTACATATATATGATGGAATATTATTCAGCCATAAAAAGGAACGAAATTGAGTCATTTGTTGAGAAGTGGATGGATCTAGAGACTGTCATACAGAGTGAAGTAAGTCAGAAAGAGAAAAACAAATATCGTATGTTAATGCATGTATGTGGAACGTAGAAAAATGGTACAGATGAGCCAGTTTGCAGGGCAGAAGTTGAGACACAGATGTAGAGAATGGACATATGGACACCAAGGGGGGAAAACTGCGATGAGGTGGGGATGGTGATGTGCTGAATTGGGCGATTGGGATTGACAGGTATACACTGATGTGTATAAAACTGATGCCTAATAAGAACCTGCAGTATAAAAAAACAAACAAAACAACTAATACTAAACTTTCATTGGGTTATTTGTATGGAAATATGTTAATATAAATGTTTCAGACATTACATGAAATTTCTAAAAATCTTATATTTGTATTTGTATGGAAATATGTATGGAAATATGTTAATATAAATGTTTCAGACAGTACATGAAATTTCTAAAAATCTTATATTTGTATTTGTATGGAAATATGTATGGAAATATGTTAATATAAATGTTTCAGACATTACATGAAATTTCTAAAAATCTTATATTTGTATTTGTATGGAAATATGTATGGAAATATGTTAATATAAATGTTTCAGACATTACATGAAATTTCTAAAAATCTTATATTTGTATTTGTATGGAAATATGTTAATATAAATGTTTTAGACATTACATGAAATTTCTAAAAATCTTATATTTGTATTTGTATGGAAATATGTATGGAAATATGTTAATATAAATGTTTCAGACATTACAGGAAACGTCTAAAAATCTTATATGTTCTGGTATAATGTTATAAGTAATAATCCTAGTTATTACTTTAAAATGTATATCTCAGAAATAACTAATTTTCTTGTCAACTGCATTATTATGAACTTTCATCAAATCTTTAACCATGGTCATTTTTAAGTCTTTTGTCATTTACAGACAGTTCTGGGTGTACTCTGATGATTTTGCAAATATGTTCCTATAAAAGAGTTTCATCTTCAAGAAATTCATGGAAAAGACTCTGACAAGTACAGGTTTCTGGTAACTGACTGTACTGCTGAACTGAATGAATAAGCATTTTCAGAACTCTAATGAAAAACTGATGAACTCATAAAAGTGCTAACAAAAGATCAAGATGAAAAAAAAGAAATTAATTACATGGGACTGAGTGAACTGATGAGGATGAGTATAATTTTTGTGACTTTCTGTCTGAATTAAAAAAAAAAAAATCCCACAAGGACTCAGAGGAAAAGAATATACAAATCAATTTTCACTGCAAAGTAAAGGAGCTGTTACAGTGGAGGATTACTGGACTGAATGTCAATGTTATGACATAGTATAAGTGTGTTTCATGTTTGGTAATTGCAAAAAAAAAAAAAGAAAAAGAAGTTACCAGGTCCAGAAAGTTGCAAAAGAAAATTGAAGAAAGAACAAGAACAGTGCACAGCTGAGTTCACAACCAGAAAGGAAAATTTCCAACTGATCATCATGAAGAAAGAACATAAAAGAAAAGTAGTAAGTGATATGATGACCAAGCAGCTACTCAACTGGATGAGGTGATATTGATATAAGTTTCCAGGGAGTTTGGATTTTAAAGCCCATGTGGGTACAGGAAAGAAGCCCTTGAATCCACCTGCAGTGGAGAGTGGGAAGAGGACGCCTGCATAAAGACAGGACTCTCAAAGGGCAGCACCTTCAGAGAAAGACTAACAATAATGTGCCCATTGGCACAGAGATCAAGGAAGTGTGTCTTCACCCACATTCTGGAGACTACATTAAGATGACACTAAAGACATGAAAAAGGACAAAGTCAACAACAATGAAGAGAATCAGAAGGGACCATGGATGAATGAGAGATTTCAACACATTTACACAAGATGAAAAGTAGATAGAGACATTCACTTCTGGGAGCAGAGCGGCTCAAATATTCTGAAGCTTAAATTAAGTCTCGCATAAATTACAACAAACATGACTCTAAACGTATTGCTGAGATCACAAGAAAGTGAACAAAATCTCTAAAAGCTGAAAGCCAATAAAACATGAACAGAAGAGGAGGAGAGGAAGAGAAAAAGAGAGAGGAAGGAGCAGACAAAGAAAAGAAGTAAGTGAGCCAGACCAGTATAACAAAGCTTCATCCTTCACGCCACTTATGTGCTTGTAAAACCACCAAGCTATGGAATTTTGTGTAATAAAAGGAACAGGATATATAGGAAAGCTAAGATTGGGGAAAATACTCCAAACCTGTACAGTCTCATAAAAAATTTACTGAAATATAATACAAGTAAATAAATACATATATATATGCTAAAAAAAAAAAAAAAAAAAAAAAAAAAAAATATCATCTAATTAAGAGGTAGTCATGATGGGATGTCCTGCTGGCTTTAAATGAGAAGAGAGGGCTATTATTTACAGGACTTTGTGTAAGTCCTTAGCTTAAAGCTCTATCATTTGGTCTAATAGCAGGTATGGGAGAACAGATTAAAAGTCTAGGATAAAGCAAATAAAACTTTTTTTTAAAAAAGAAAGACATAAAATTTGCTGCAATAAAAAAAACTTATTAAAATAAACACACTGACATTAAAAATTTTTTTTTTTAATCCTTTTGGAATGAAAAACCTGGGAACATTCTTGTCACTTGAAGAAATATCAATCTTGGGAACAAAAACAATAACAACAATAACAACAAGATATATATATATATATTTATATATATATATAAAGTAATTATTTCAATAGAATGCTAATTTTTAGAAAAGAATCTTATTTTTCTTTATTGTATGCATTATGTAGTTAATTATTCAAATTAATCCAGATTATGCTAACATTTATAGAATTCTGTATTTCACAAGCACTACCCTTTTTTTTAGATTGGACACAGATTTTCAGAAAAGGCTAAAGTTTACAGAAGTGGATTCTTGATTTCCTTTTCATGTTGTTTACTGATAATCCTGCCTAAATAAACTGATTTGACCTTGGGAATGTCTCACATTCCATGGAGCAACTCTTTTGAATAATCTCCAAAACCTACACATCTGAGATGATTTTGGACTTCCTCCCAGAAAAAGCCTCATCCTAATGGTCATCTAGGGGGGATGAAAGGCCCAACATTTTCTACAAGTTTCTGGGAGGTTGAATGTTGGCTATGCCAGATTCAGTACTCTGTCCTCCTGCCTCAGACAGTGGAAAGTTAATAAAATGAATAATCCAAGAAAATATGGCATCATTCTCTGGGCACACTTTCTTCTAATCAAACAAATCTTTTCAGACATATCATACTCTGAAAGTGAATCCTAGAAGCTCACAAAAAAGGGGAGAGGGAGGGGAGAATACCAAGAATCTAGGCCTCTTGTAGGCAGGGTACAGCCAACTCAGAAAACAAAGGCCAGAAAAAGCCTTTGCATCTGTTTGCCATTCTAAACCTAAACCATCTCAGGGATTCTACTAAATCTACAGTTTTCTACAACCTTTTTAGTCTGTTTATTTCTTTGCTCACACGAAATGCCACGCATCCAAAATCTCTGGATCAGACAGCAAACAACTTCAAGTTGTTTGTACATCCAAGTTCAAGCTGTGGATGATCAAGAATGAGACTTAGCATTTATTTTGCGGTGTGCTTGGTCAATTTTATGTGGAAGAAAGTAAGAATCTGATGTCCAGGAAAAAGAGGTGTATTTCACATTTTCCCTATAACCTGCTGCTCTAATCTTTTGGTCTCACTGTAGCATGCACATCCCTACATAAAGGGGCGATGAGTGTGTGTGTACATGTGTGTGCATGTGTGTGTGTGTAAAAATAATCCTACTCACCCATCAGCAAAATTCAAAGAGAATACACATATTTTCAGTTATTTAAACTATCTTAAAGACTCACAGAGTTTTAAAACTGGATGCAATCACTCACTCAATTCATCTCATTTGCAGAGACTCAGAGAATTTAAGTGACTTGACTCATCCAAGGTCACTCAGCAGGCTGATCGTAGCTCCCAGGCGGGACACAGTTCTCAGCCAGGTGGGGCCATAACAGCAAGGCTGTTCAGAAGCTAAGCAGGATGTGTACCACTCCCCAGGAAGGTGGTCTGTCCTCAAAACCTGCTGGTAAGCCACGACATGGGATCGGACAACAGAGAGAGCAGGGCCTAAAGTCTAAACAAATCTCTCTAACTGGACAGTCCTTAGCATGCACATGACAGATTTAGGGGCTTTATGCGGCTTAACAACAAGGCTTTTCAACCCACAAAAACCTTTTTAGAGTTTAAAACACTCAAAGACAAGATTATTAAATTTAGCGAGCATAAACTTCACTTCTATTAGTCCTACAAATACTACCTTCAGTGGTTAATCAAAACAACTACTGATTAAGCACCTAGAACTGTGCATCATGTCCTCTTGCCTTCTGGGAGGCTGGAGGTGGGAGGACAAGATCTTGACTGTTAAGGAGCTTAAAAATTAGTTGGGACATCCTGAAACAGGCACACAGGATTTTAAAACATGGCAAGTTTTACTCTGTGCCCACATTTCTCCACCTTTGCCTAGACTCAAATGACTAGCTGTTGAAACCAATTTCCCTTGGTGAGATCCTTCGAGAGGGATAACCTTTATTAATGTTAAACAATACTATATGCATAAATTATCTGATCTCTTTAAGCTAACTGGAAATTGCAACTTGATAACATACAGCCAATCCAAATGGACAGCTATCTATTGTGAACCAAACATATTACAAAAATGTAGGATTTTGGACCTTTAAGAATGAAGAAAAGGATTATTTCTGTAAATGAAATTTCCTAGCAATTATAACTAAAATGCTGATTAACACAAATTTGGCAAACAACCTTTCTTACTTTCCTGTAATACAAAGGTAATGCCCTGGAAGCTTATTCCAGCCCAATTTCAAGGGAGCCATTCTAAATAGTAAGTCCTATTGCATAAATGGTTTTACTGCTCAATTATAGATGAACAATGATGTTTAAACTCTGTTTACAAGAGCCCAATAAGTTCTGGGTTATAGGAAAGTAGGAGAAAAGAAAGGGGCAGGAGAAAGCAACAAGGTAGGCCCTCCACTCCTTGTCCAATGAAATCAGCTCAACTTTTGATGTTTGCTTGGCCAAGTAAAGATTCAAAAGCAACTACCTCAGTTGAATGGAGAAATTAAAGTTAACACACAGAGAGGACTGCTAAACAATTATTTTACCTAAATAATATCTCCCAACCCCCAAACTTGATGAGGTAGTCCTACAGAAACAAATAAAAATGGACAGAGTTTAGGACAAAATTCCACAGCTCAATTCTGTTGAGTCAAGCACACATTTATCAAATATTTGGAATGTACAAAGGCACTATGCCCTTTGTGAAGAGAAGGTATGTCATCTCCACTCTACAAATGAGAAGACTAGAGCTCTGTATAGGTTGAGTACTTTGCTCGGTAAATGGCAGTGCTGGAAATGGTAGCCAGGTCCTTGGCCACTTAATTCAAAACTCCCTTTTGACTATATCGAATGGTGAGAAAGAGAGGCTGATACTCTTTGATTTGTTGGAAAACCACATGATCATAAGATAACTATGAGCCCAGAGGTAATATGAGTCTCTTCTTTAAATGTAAATGTAAACAATAAAAAAATTGAACATGTTTAAATACTGACATAATTGATTGTCAGAGTTTAGGAGCAGGGCTGGGAAAGAGGGACCCTCTACCTTTAATTTTATCTAGAGATAATGTAAATAGCTAATTACGAAATTAGTGTTACATAAATAACATACTGAAATATGTAATTTACTTGACAATTAAGGAAAAAGCAAAAGCTAAAAATCTTACTAACCTGAGACTGATTTTATGAAATCTACATTCCGACCTCTATTTGTTCTAGCTTTGCAAACTGAAGAACATAGAGCACTTTCCAATCTCATTTTAAAAGTCATTTTTCCAAAACTAAAAAATATTTTAGCTTTACTGCTTGTGATGATGATGATTAAAGATAAACAATAACTTTTGGAATTCATGTATTTCAAAAATCTTACATAACTATGACAGGACCAAACTTCTAATTAGAAATATAAAATGACAGACTTTTAAAACTTAGAGGGACTTGAGATATAATCCAGTTCAACAATTTCATTTTACAGATGCAGACACTAAGGTCGTGAAAGGTTAAATGACAGGCCTGACCACACACACAGCTAGTTAGTAATAGTGCTGCAACTCCAACCACTAGCCTGGAGTTCTTTTCACTATAGCAAGCACTCTAAATTATATCCAGAGAGTATAAGTAATGCTCTCCAAAAATGTGTCAGAGGCTATAGATGGGCACAGAACCAGCCATCATAAACCATGATCATTACCTCAATAAAGGCGAAGTTTAACTCTCTCTGACACAACCAAATTATCTAATCACTTCTGCCTTAGTTTCCTCCTTGAAGTCCAGATATTTTTGACATATGCTATGTTGCAAAGAGTAAAAAGCTCAAGTTTTGCCAACGTTTGAGGTTGAAAAGTGCAATTAACTTTTGAGGAGATAAGCAATATGGAAAGGATACCAAATTTACCATACTGATTATAATTGATAATTACAATTTAGAGCTTCCTTACTGATTGTACCTTACTCTTCCAAACAGAAGGAATTTTACAGGAAACATCTGAAAAATAATAAAATTAGATAAAGCTAAGTCACCTGCCAAAGATGTTGTACATACTGGAAGACTGAACATGTGTACACATTGGCAGAAGTGAAGAAGAGACAGGAAAAAGGGAATTTTAAAAAGGATGTTACTTAGCTAACCTAAAAGACATACCATGCATTCACATGTTGAAAGTGTGGCTCTGTCTGATTATATTAAAAGCTATTCTTCTAATTCAACCTCCAACCCATTCTACCTTAATCAATCAGGGGAAGAACCAAAATTTAGCATTTCTTGGAAGGCACTTTCAGAAGTTTTCTTTAATGATTCCTTTTTTCAGTAAGGATGGCTGTGGGGATGGGAGAGAAACACAAAGGGAACCCGAGGTCCTACAGCCCTCACAGAGAAGTCGTGGTGGAACCCTACAGGCTGTATTTAATGGCTCCCAATTGCACAGAACCGTGACTAAGAGCAAAAAGTGCTGCTTCCACCTTTCATTCGATTCATTCACACGTTTAATTCTATTGCCAAAACTGTTGATGTGTTTTATGTTTTTGCAATCAGCTAACAGTGGCGTTTTAGATCCCAACCTCAGACAGTATGCTTTTCAGCAAGAGCCCTTTGTTTTGACAAACACAGTTAAAGTTTCCATAGGTAGCACCGACTCAAGGCAGGTTACAGAATGAAGCTCTAATGGACAGTCATGATGGCCCTGAATGCAGTACACAGCACTTCTTGTGCACAAACGATAGGAAACTGTTCTGTCAAATAGCTGCTTTTGTTCAAAGGAAAATCTTATGTGTACCACACTGGGGTACCATACAAATTGCTGCAAGGGAAGATGAGCCCCCTGGGTTTTGCCTTCTTGAGATGAGGAAGTAGACTCGCCTGAGGTGCAGAGACTCACACTGAAGGCATTTTTAAATGGGCCACTTAAAAGTCAACTTTTACAAGGAAAAGCGACAAGGAAATGTTGCCTATCTGGTCATACTTAGACATACGGAATCATGAAGAGATAGCCACAGGACAGAAAATGATCATTCCAGGCTACTAATGTGATGTTTTGCAGACTGTCAAGTATTAAATACCTCTCTGTAACAGTAACCAGTTTGCTCACTTAATAGGCAAAATAATAAGGAAGAATGCAAATTCTTCACATGATCTGGGGACAGAGAATTTGTGTCTTTTGACATGGAGTCTTGAAAAAAAAGAAAAACGGGATTTATAAAATTCAAAACAAGTCCTAATTCTTCCTTAGCTTCTTTATATGAGTGAACATCACTGTCACAGCCATTGTTTAACAGCAGGCTATGAAGACAGCTTGTTTCTCTCAAATAGCAAAACGAGGTAATATAAATAGCTGATTCAAAGACGAATAATGCTAAACTTTTACAAAATTGCATTTTCACAACTTTAGACCTCTATGTGACCTAAATAAAAGTAGTTTAAACTACTTGAAACTGGTGCTTTGTAATGCAACCTGGAAATAAGTGGGTAGCTTGTATGATACAAGATGCGTCTTAAGGCAGTTTTCATTGCAAATAATACAGGTCAAAAAACAACATCTATGCCCCAGTACCTAAAACATCAATTCAACTCCAAAAGTAGAGAGTCCCAAAGTAAACTTACAAATTAGCCAAACAAATTTAACCTGCAGTGAAATTTTAAAAAGACATCAAAGTACTGAGGGCCAGTAAGTACTGAACACCCCCCCCTTACTCACAATAGTCCAAAATGCAGCCTCTCTGCTTTGACTCTCCTTTTTGGTCTATACCTCCAGACACTGATCTATAAATTTGTTTTCACCTAAAAACATTCCTCACATGTGCTCAGTCATATTTTACTACGATAATATTATATTATTTACTACCTTCTAAATATTCAGTTTATAAATCAACAGTAATTGCTCTTTCAGAAATTTTATTAATAACTTAAAAATCAACATATATGTATGTATATATTTACAGATGAGATGAGGAACCCATCTGTAAATATATACATACGTATATGTATGTATATATTTACAGATGAGATGAGGAACGTGTGTGTGTGCATACGTGTTTGTGTGCGTGTGTGCAGACATAGCTCAGATGCAAAGAAAAAAGAACGACTGTTATCTTACTAGTTTCCTGAGTGTTGTACTTTAGACTATTTATAAAAGAAATAAAATCTAAAACATTATTTAAATCTTCATAGCCACAGTGACATTAACAATTAATTTCCTTTGCAAAATTTTATCTGAATGGGAAAACATTTTTCTTTGATCATTTGTAATTTGCTTTACTGTTTTATGTACCTAAAGTGCAACAATTTGTACAACTGTAGGAAAAAAAAAAAGAATCAAAAAATTTTAAAGTGAAAGACAATGCATACAAATTCCTTTTGACAAAATTATTTAGATGTTTATTTTAAGGTCTTTTCCAGCACAATTTGGCCGTTCTAAATTTTAAAGCTCAGCCTCAGTTAGGCCCCAAAAGGAGAGCATGGTATATCACTCTACACAGCCTCCTGCATTCATTTATTGTTCAGTTCACAGTCTCTGAATACAACACAATCCTCCAACAGAGTCAGCTTTCATAATTCAGCAGTACAAAGTCTGCAAACACATGTAACCTAGATCCATATTTCCCAGTGACAGCATATGATAGCAGAATGTGAAGTATTAATGCTGGTGTCACTACAGTCCTACACTCTACTGCACTTTAAGAGAAAGCAGCTGCTGAGATGAAATGTGTGCCAACTGTCTGAAGACAGAAACATAAGAAACATTCCTTCTGTTACAAAGGGAGAGACACACACAAACAGACTTGCTTTTAGACGCAACACGCACAAAGTTTCTTACTTTTTTGCCTTTTATGTTTCTCAAAAACCCTCACCAATTCTGCGTAAGCAGAAAGGTACGCATTTAAGAAAATCCTGACTTCCTTCTCATGAAAGTAACCCAGAAAAGAGGGTATAATTATGCATCTACAAGTCAAAGGGTGGAAAAAATACCTTTTACAATACACACTCTATACCAATGAGTTCACACACTTATGGAAATAGAATTGCTACCTATGTAACAGATAACCTGGATCAGCTACGCATTTTCATACTAACAACATATGGTCCTCAGGCCTTGCAATGAATATTTCCTTTGGCATCTTCATAAAATTATTATCTTGAAATAATCATCTGAAATCTTTGTTTTAACACATTCACATAGAAACCAGACTGTCTCTTTCTAAACTAGGAACATGGGAGGTTTGTCACTTTCAGTAAACCATTCACAAGGGGTAAAGTCTACAAATCTGAAAGTGGCGCTTTTTTCTCTTTATATTGCCAATATAAAGATTGGCAATTTGTTGAAGAACCACAGTATCCTGATTTGTACAGATACATTCTTGATGTAACAGTGCAAAATGAACCAAAGTACTGTCCTGCTATCTTTTAAACACAGCTCTACAATAACAATAAGTGTGTGACATAATCTGAACTGTTTGGTTATAATTCACTTAAAAACTAGTACAACCTCATTGACCCCCTTATCAAACAATTGATTGTGCATTTGCAGACTGGACAATGAAATACAGGAGGTAAAGTATTAACGGTGACACTATTTGGCAAGCTTATAGTGCAGTTCATTCAAAAGGCAATTTTAAAATTGAATGAAGAGGTTTGACTAGGCAATAAAAACAGCCACAATGCCAGTGAACAGTACTTAGGAGGAAAGCCTCTAATTATCCTATTTATAAATCAACAGCAATTTTACTGATGACTTTTCAAAGTTGATTAAAATAACTTCAAAAAATTTTTAAACTAGATCATATGCATTTTATTAAACTATAATTTAAAATATTATTGATTGTTAGAAAATGATAAAAACTTGAGAGCAAGAATGAGACAGCATTTCTGAAGAGAAACATTCATACGATGCTCTGCAACGTAATTATAGCACTGCCCTTGGGGAAGGGGATTTTATTTTATAATGAGAATGTTTACACTGTTATGGGGTTCAATCTATCTGGGAGGGAAGGTTAAACTTCTTTCCATTAAAGACAGCCTTATAATGAAAAGCTCTGAAAGGAGAATGGAGTCTAATATAGTAGATGTAATGGCCTATTAAATGATTCACACACAAAAAATGAATCAAATTCATTGTATCTTACTGCTGTTTTATGACAAAATTGTTGAAAAATAAAACTATTGTCAAGATAATTGCATATTACATAGGCTGTATTACTGTAAGCAGTACTCTTATTGGATGACCTAGAGTCTAATTTTTAGGTACATTAACAGGACATTACATTTTAAATACTTTACATTATTGGAATGTTTTAAAAGAATCCCACTTTTACTCTGTTGGCAAAATCAGTTTAGACTTAAAGTCAGCCTGCAATTATGCATCAGTCTTTTTCAATTAAAATTTTCTATACATCCTTTATGATGTCATTCTTACATTCCTGCAACAGATGCTTGTTTATATACCAATTTACCTAACTGCTGCTGTACTGGTATTACGCTATTGTCGATGTAACCTCTCTGTCTAGTTTACATTCCCAGATCTCCTCTCAATAAATGTGTATTTTCAAAATAATTTGCCTCTTTAACAACCACCTCTAATTACCAAACAATCCCTTCTATTGAAAAAAAACAAAACCAAAATGTCTCTATATCTTTAGAGAGTACAATTAAATACACACTTCTGGGAAGAGTGATATTCTTAAGATTTTAAGGAAGTGGTGGTTCCATGAATAAGTTCAAACACAACTTTAAAATGCATTTTAGAAGGTATAATTCCAAAACAAGATTATTAATCCTGCCCTCTGAGAACCTAGCGAGAAATCTCTCAGACTAGTTGTATACCACAGCTGTTTATTAACTGCAGCCTGAGTGATATGTAACATCAGACCCATTTTTAAAGCAAAACTGCAACAATGTTAATCAAGCCATATGCATAATCAATCAGCATTGTTATTATGTCTCTGCAAAGTTTCAGAATAGAACCATCAAAGCCTCCTACAAATCAAAATTTAGCTCACTGAACTAAAGAAATCTACCCATTTGGGGGGAAAAAAAAGACTATAAAATATATATATTGATTTCAGATTTGTGGGTGAACACAGACTGAAAAACTACTTTTTGCACACCATCAGTACTTAATTTGAGTTGAGCGATGCTGTGATTCTGTTAAAAGAAGCTCATCATTTTAAAAACATTTATCTCTGAATATATACGTGTGAAATTCTGTCACTGAAACGTTCATAAGGATCTTGAAGGAAAATTGTCATGAGGATTAAACACTAGTCAGTATCACCTCTTTTTCAAACATAATTTTTGGTTACCACTAAAAAATATTTTTGTTCCACATATAAACAAATTTCTTCCAATTTTACAGCCTCATATTTATCAGGGGATTGCCTATCCTTAGCAATTTTGCTCTGTCAAGTTACTGAAGTTACAAAATATTCGGCTTTAAAAGGAAAAATACCTTACAAAACCTCTAACTGTTACTGTTGCCATTTATGTTGAACACTTGGTTGGCCTCTTTCTGTGACCTAAGTCAGGTTTTCTAAAATCTGTGGGGGAAAGTTTCATTTCTTCCCATTTCTTCTCTCCCAACAGAAGGGCACTGGAGGGAAAGTTGTGAGCTTTCTTGAGAGGGTGTCCTAAAATTCACGGTAAGACAAGAAAGACAAAACCAAGATGAATAAATGACTATGTAATTGTAACCATACCTCTGGTTCCCATCAAAAACCATCATTTTAGTTGGAAAAAAAGTTTTTTTAACCTTTAATATGTTACTATCAAAGAACAAAATCTAAAAATATAAGCAGCGAAACAAAAATTTTCCCAATACACAGTGCTGTTGTAATTGCCTAACTTTGGATTTTTGTGGAAGAGGAAAAGCTATTTGATTTGGTAGGGTATCAAAAAAGTCCAAAGAAGTTCTGAAAAAGGCTGTGGCCTGCTTTCCTGCAGTCGCAGTGGTTGGGATACTGTAACACCACGGAAATCAGATACTAAGTAGCACTGGAGAAAACCTAACGGGGGGCGGGGGTGGGGTGGGTGGGGTGGGGGGGGGGAGGTGGGGGCAAAGACAGAGCAGTGTGGAGCGCTCCTGCAATAAGGAAGCACTCAGGCTCTCCCTCCCTCCACACCTAATAAAACAGGAAGAAAAAGGCAAGGAGGAGGAGGAAGAGAAAGGGAAGTGGGATGAGTAGGAGAGGCGAAGGGAAGAGAGAGGAGAGCTGGGGAGAGCACAGCTGAGAACAGGGAAAAGAAAGCTCCTTACGGGAGGCTGTGCGTGTCACACAGATCCACACCCTCACCAAACAATCTAATTGAAAGAAGCCTGGGCCGCTGTGGCAATATTATCCCTGACTGGGGACTCAGGGGTGCAGAGAAAGCCTGCCACTATCGTTTATGGGTATATTGTTAATGTACTTTAAGGGTTATTCAAAGGCGGATTTCCAAAACACAACAAAAAGCCTCTTCTGCTGCTATCGTATTTCTTTATGGAAGGCGACTTACCAAAAGGAAAAAAAAAAAAGAGCAAACATATAAAGGAGCTCAGTGTGGAGCATTAAAAAATGTGGGTGCATTTTTAGAATGCTAAATGAACACAAATATCTAGGTAATCTGGTGCAAGCACAACATTTGACTACGAAAAACCTGATGTCATGTAAAGAAAGATGGTTAAGTCAAAAGGAATACTAACACTATCACTGGATAAATCAGTATATATTTGCCCTAAAGAATTTTATTAAGAAATAAAGTACTTGGGTGGGGGTGTGCTGCTTTATCAAGTACAGATGGTAAGGTTTGTAACTGTGCTTGTGTCCCTCTTCTGCCACTACAATATTCTTGGTTACAAGCTGGTAGAAACCAGAAGTACAAGAAAGGTTGTACACACCCATACAGCTAAAAAGTGTGATGATTGTAGGTATAGATACCATAAGCCTAGAAGTGACTTTGTACAACCATCTCATAATACTGATGAAGAAACTGAGGCTCAGATAAACTGACGTGCCCAGGACACCACACAGCAAGGAAGTGGCAGAGTTGGGAATCAAGCCCAAGTTTTCTGGCTCCCAGTTACAGGTTCTGTAGATTTTACCACCCAGCCTTTAGCTGCAAAACATTTTCATCTGAATCTTATGTGATGTTCTATAACCCTGAGGGGTTATCATTATTTAAAAAGAATTAAAACATAGACACACACACACACACAATCACACTCCTTAGACTGGAGAGAGCTGTGTTTGCCTTTGGTTTTTACAGCGTTTCTAAGTATGGATTGTCAAAGAAGGTATGAGTCCTCCCTCGCTCTCTCTGAAGAGGCCAGAGGTTGCCTTACAAAGGAAGCACTAGTTAGAAAGAAGTGCAGAATTTGCCTAAGGCTTGGGTTTACAAACTGACTAAGTGACAAGAATGGCAACACCTGTCCCCACAGACCTAAATAAGAATGTGGTTTAGAAACATGAACGGGAAGTCCTCATTCAGGAAGGGCCACACAGCTTCCAACTGCCTCTCTTAGAATACTTTTCACTAGTGCCTTGAACTGCCGTGTAAGAAGTCCAACTATCTTGAAAACACCATGCAAGACAGGCCTTCTGGCCAACAGACCCAGTTGAGTCCAAACTTCACCATTCCAGCTGAGGGATCAGCCATGTGAAGGGAGCTCTCTTGGACCCTCCATATTTGTTCCTCTACCAGCCAAGGTAGATGAACAGCTGAGTCACTACAATCAGAAGCTGCAAAAGACTCATTCAGACAAGTCCCGCTCAAATTCCTGACTCATAGAATTCCTGAGGTCTAGTAAAAGAGTTATTTAAAGACATTAAGTTTGGGGGTAGTTTGTTATGCAGCAATAGATAACCAGACTGGGCCTTAATTCTCTCAACTGTAAAATTTGGGAAGTGTTACCAGAATACCATCATGAGGATTAAATGAGACTGTATGCAGTGTCCATAATTAATTCATAAGAGAACTACCAACACCATCATCATAACAGTAATAACAACCATAAAGGCTCTTTCCAACATTGAAAACACTGTACCTATCCCAGATGGGCACTGAAAATGGAAGTTCTCATTCTGGGCCTGCCACTGGTGAGCCATGTACTTTTGACACGTTAAAGAACCTCACATGTACATACTACTATATATCAAGTAGATAACTAATAAGGACCTATTGTAGAGCACAGGGCGCTAGTCAATACTCTGTAATGGCCTATATAGGAAAAGAATCTAAAAAAGCGTGGATATATGTGTATATATAACTGATTCACTTTGCTATACACCTGAAACTAACACAACATTGTAAATCAACTATACTCCAATAAAAATTTAAAGAAAAAAAAAAAAGAACCTTACATCATCCGGCCTTTTCTTTTCCCACCGGGGGTCAGGCAGGAAAGGCAAAATGAGGCTAGTGTAAGACAAAGGCTTTACGTGGTCTTTCAAACATTCAAAGCACAAATCCTAGGAATATTCTTTGTTTCCATACAGAAATATAATCTCTGTCTTTGGTTAAACACATGGTCCTCTTGGTCTAGATTTTATTTACTTTTTGCTTCTGAAAATAATACATGTGAATGGAGAAATATTTTTCTCTTATAAGAGAATTTCTCAATTGTAAGTAAAATAACATGCCAGGGCCAAAATAGAGTGGTGGGGACTTGGGTGAATGAGAAAGAAGTTTATCCAGCCAAGGAGGCAAACACCACTCATCTCTGGCCAACTTGTGCCATGAGCCCGACGACCAGGGTTCCTTGATCTTTTGACTTTTCTGAGAGTCCAGAAAGGCTCAGCTCATGAGTAACCGGCTGGCATCTCTAGTGTAGCATCCAGAAACTCTCTTAGGTGGTCTTTTTCTTGCTTAGCATGTGACCTTAGGCAAACTGTTTATTTTTCAGTCTCATTTTCCTTTCCTGTAAAATTGAGAGGTAAAAGCAATAGTTTCTAAAGTCTTTTCAAGTCTAAAATTCTACAATTCCTTTAATTTATCAGGCTTGCCCAGGGGAAGACAGTGGATTTGGAAAATATGCATATGCCATGTCTGTGTGTTTATGCATTATTTTATTAAAAAAGAAGTAACAGTTTGCTTTTTATTATGTGTAAAGAAAGGCTATGTATTACCTCTGGGGACAGCTACTTTGCCTCTTCTTAGCCCTACCTCAGGTGATCCCTAAACATGATCTTTAAGGATGGAGTTGAAAAAAATTTTTTGATAGCAACTGACAGTGTAAGATATACTCTGTATTATGGCAACTGGTTTGCATGTATGTGTATATACATATACATACATATATATGACTGAAACAAAAGTTTCACACGGTAATATTTACCCTTGCCATCTGGAGTGCTCCGTAATTTTCAGTGTTCTTTATTTTTACCCCCCTACATGTTGTGACTCATCAAATGCAGTTCAAGATTCAGCAGTGAACCAGGACCAACCATGCTTCTCTACAAAGGTCATGCTCTCCTCAGAATTTACAATCTGTCCTCTGGATTTCATTTTTAAAATTGTTCTTCAAACAATTAATGTCTCCCCCAACTAGATGGTAACTTCCCTTACGGCATGTCTTTCCAAAATTTTAAAGTACAAAACAAGAAGTGCAAACATATAGTTTCTTCTCTCAGTACCCTATTTTCTAGACAAGAGGTAACCCTAGTTTATTTGTAGAAGGCGTACATTTTTAAATAGCATTACTTTCAGGTTAATTTTCCTCTTCACTAAACCGGTGGTAGCAAAACTTCAGCGTGTGCTAAAAATCACCTGGAACATTTTAAAATATGCAGATTCTCAGGTTCTACCCCAAGAGGTTCTGACTCAGTGGGTACCTGGTAATGTCCAGAAATTTACATTTTTTACCATCTCCTTGGTCATTTTGATCTCAGTGGTCATTTGGCCACAGTTTGAGCTTCTGCTCTAAACTTACAAAGGTCTAGAACAGGGCTCAGCAAACTTTTTCTATAAAGAACCAGATTATAAATATTTTAGGCTTTCAGGCTACAGGGTGTCCATTATAACTACTTAGCATCTCTGCTGTAGAGTGAAAGCCTTCATAGACAATATGTAAATAAGTGGGCGTGGCTGTGTTCTAATAAAATGTTATTTACAAAAACGTGACCAGCTCCTGGTCATAGTTGGCTAAACCCTGGTCTAGAATATGCACTAAAATTTGGTTTTGTTATATAAGCACAATAATCAGATCTATTGGTCCTGCATGCCTTGCCAAGTAGGTTGACAAGCAGTCTAAACTCACAACCAAGCTCTTTCAAAAAGAGTGCTTTTGCCAATTAGTGATGTCAACAGGAATGCTAAATGGCAAAGTGGGAGGTGTGAACTTTCATTTTGACCTTCGAGCCTTACCTTAGAAGGTAAGGAAATGAAGAAGCAGCATTTCTCTTTAGAGAATCTAAAAGTGGAGTAGCTAATACCCTTAATTAAGTTACGGAATTCAACTATACATGCACTGCAAGAATCTAGGCAGTGAGGACAGTTCCAACAGCCATTCCATTAGACATTCCTTTTTGTAAACCCAAGAGTTGGAGGACTTGAATCAACTATTGCTCCAGGAGGCCTCAGTTCCCAGATGCCTTTTATGCAGTGAGGCTTTGAGTAGGGGCCTAACAGTAAAGCTACACTCATTTATTTTGTATGACACCAATTCTAAACCCAAGCCAGCTACATCTTCAGGTGGTCGAAGTAAAAAAAAAATATCCACACTGAAAAAAAACCCAACTAGCTCTGTGAGGTTTACTGAACATAAGGCACTAAAGCAGTCTCCACTGTGGTGCCTTCCTGCAGGATTTTTCCAAAGTACTTTAAAAAAAATGAGATTTCCAACTCAAACTCATTGACATCAGAACCTAATTTCCCACGTAATTTGTGGCTCCAGTTACATTATTTATGAACTATGAGTATCACACACATTTCTGAAGGTTAAGCCCTAAATCTTTGTATAGTGTTGCTAAAAATTGCCTCAAGAGGTATGCCAGTTTATTGGTTTCCATGTTGCTAAAAAGAACCACAGCAAAGATGAGTTAAAGAGTTCCTTGTTCTCTCTGCTTCTCCTCCCACTAGTTAACATTTTGCTCTTCACATTCTGAGTAGAGGGGCAGCCAGGGAGTAGGAATGGTAGAGAGCGTAGGGATGAAGATAGAGGTAGAACTGGCTGAGAGCCTACGATGTACCAATAATCTGTTATTTCATTTAAACCCTCGCAACATGGTATGATAAGTATTATTATTCCCATTTTACAGTCAAGGATCTTAGTGCAGTGAAACTGAGAAATGTGCCTGAGGTTATATAGCCTGGAAATTGTAGACGTTGTATTGGAATTAAGGACCCTCTGATTTCCAAGGCCCCATTCTACCATTCTATACTGACTTTGAAGGAAAACTCAAAGCTACCAAACTAAAACAATGCTCATCTTCAGTAAAAGAAGCACCTGGGGCTTCCCTGGTGGCGCAGTGGTTGAGAATCTGCCTGCCAATGCAGGGGACACGGGTTCGAGCCCTGGTCTGGGAAGATCCCACATGCCGCGGAGCAACTAGGCCCGTGACCCACAATTACTGAGCCTGCGCGTCTGGAGCCTGTGCTCCGCAGCAAGAGAGGCCGCGATAGTGAGAGGCCCGTGCACCGCGATGAAGAGTGGCCCCCACTTGCCACAACTAGAGAAAGCCCTCACACAGAAATGAAGACCCAACACAGCCATAAATAAATAAATAAATAAATAAATAAACACAAAGTTAAAAAAAAAAAAAAAAGATATCCACATCAGCCAGAGGTAAACAAGACACACCCTTGAAAAACAAATATTTAAAAAAAAAAAAAAAGAAGCACCTGGTTAAAATGGGATTTGAAATACATCCATAGTAGCTGTTCAAATTATCAAACATATCCAGACAAGACTGGATTCAAACACTGTAGGAAAAGTCATTCAAATGGCAGAGTAGAAAGTATGATTTCTGGTGCCTCCTGGTTTGTTCCTTTCCTCCTTCTGGAGTCCTTTTACCTACCCAGACACTCTCTGTCCATACAGAGTGGATTCCCAAAACCTTCTATGTCTGTGCTCTCCAGGCAGCATCAGATCATTTTCATTTCTGTATGTCCTAATAAAACCTACACATCTGAGACCTTACCATTTAGGTGTTTAAGTGACAAAAGTAGCATAAAGTGAAAGCTGACTCTTCAATAAGATCAATAAAATTGATAAAACTTCAGCCAAATTAAATAGGAAAAAAAAGAGAAAAGCCAAACTACCAATATCAAGAATGAAAAAGGTAGCATTACCTCAGATTCTATACAAAGTAAAAGGCCAATAAAGAAATACTATGAACAATCTTATATCAATATATTTAACAACCTAAATGAAATGGACAAATCATTTGAAAGAAACTATCACAACTTACTCAAGGAGTATGTCAGTATTTAATAGATATTATGTTACTTGAAAAACCTAATATCTATTAAAGAAATTGAGTGTGTAGTTAAAAACCCTCTGGCAAAGAAGATCCTAGGCCCAGATGGCTTAACCAGTGATTCTACCAAACATTTAAGGAAGAAATGACACCAATTCTACATAAATTCTTCTAAAAAACTGGAAGACTACTTCCCAACTCATTCTATGGGGTCTGCTTTACTCTGTTACCATAGCCAGACAAAGACGGTACAAAAAGAGAAAACTATAGACCATCAGATACAAAAGTTCTTAAAATTTTAGGAAACTGAATCTAACAATGTGTACAAAGAATAATACATTATTACCGAATATGACTTATCTTAGGAATGAAAGATTGGTTAATATTCAAAAACAATCAATGTAATTCATCATATTAATAGACTAAACAAATAAATAATGTAAGATTATCTCAATGGATGAAGAAAAAGGATTTGATGAAATCCAATATTTAGTCCTGATGACACTTTTAGCATACTAGAAATAAAAAGGAGCTTCCTCAATCTAACAATGGGCATGTAAAAAAAAAAAAAATCTAAGGCTAACAGCACGCTTCAAGGTAAGAAACCAAATGCTTTCCCTTTAGAATCTGGAAAAGGCAGAGATGTGCCTACTCCCACCACTTCTATACAACATTATACTGAAGGATGTACTCCATGCAACAAGAAAAGGAAAATAAATAAAAGGCACTGAAATTGGAAAAGGGTAAGTAAAAACATCTTTATTTACAGATTACATGGTTGTCCACACACAAAAATTCTAATAAAATTCTCACAAAAAAATATTTTAAAAGTATGAGTTTGGCAAAACTGCAGGACACGATGAAAATACAAAGGTTAGTTTTATTTCTCTGTCGTAGCAATGAACAATCAGAGACTGAAAATATATTTTTAAAAATACCATAATAGCATCAAAAATATGAAATACTGAAGAATACATCAATGATGTGTAAGACCTATACACTGAAGACTACAAAACAGAGCTGAGAGAGATTAAGGAAGATCTAAATAAATGGAACAAAATACTAAATATTTTAAATATGGTAAGTCTCTTCAAATTGATCTGTAGATTCAGAGCAATCCCATTCAAAATCTCAGTGGATTTTCTTCCTTTTCTTTTTTTTAGTTGACAACCTTATTATAAAGTTCACATGGAAATACAAAAGGATTCAGAACAGCCAAAAAATTTGAAAAGGAAGAAAAAAGTTGGAGGACTTGCATTACCTAGCTTCAAGACTTATTGTTATAAGTAGAATAATCAGGAGTGTCATGATTATGGCATGTCAGAATCATGGCATTAGAATAGACGGATCAACTGAACAGAATAGAGTCAAGAAATAGACCTACATGTATTTGGTCAACTGATTTTCAACCAAATTCTAAAGGCAATTCAATAGAGAAGAGAAGTATTTTCAACAATAGTGCTGGAACAATTGGATATCCAGTGCATGAAAAAAGAGCCTGGATCCATACCTCAAACCATATGCAAAAAATAACTAAAAATGCATCATAACCTAAATGTAAAATCTACAACTGTAAAATATCTGGAAGAAAACCTAGGAAAAAAATTTTATGGCCTTGGGTTAGGTAAAGATTGTTAAGACACAATACCAAAAACATGATAAATTGGGTTTCATCAAGATTTAGAACCTTTGCTCTTCAAAGGGCAGTATTTAAAGACAAAACGCAGAAGGAGAAAATATTGTACATATCTGTATAAAAATAAGAAGACTGACTGTAGCAAACGTTGGTGAAGATGTAGAGAAACTGGAATTCCCATGCACTGCAGGTAGGAATGTAAAATGGTACAACCGCCTTGGAAAATGTTGGTAATTTCTTTAAAAAATTAACATATGACCCAGCCATTTCACACCTAGGTATTTACCCAAAGGGAATGAAAGCATATGTCTACACAAACACTTGCAGACAAATATTTACAGTAGCTTAATTTGTAATATTCAAAAATTAAAAATCATCCAAATGTCCATCAACAAGTATACAGATAAATTGTGATATATCCATACAATGGACTGCTAATCAGTATCAGAAAAGAATGAATTACTGAAACACATAACCAGAGTGGATCTAAAATAATCATGCTGACTGAGAGAAACCAGACAAGAAGGAGTACATACAATACGCTTCCACTTTTATAGAATTATAGGAAATTCAAACTTACTTGTAGTGACAGAAGGCATATAAGTGGTGCCTAAGAACGGGGATGGGAGTGGGGTAGTGAGCAGTGACAGGAAGAGACTGCAAGGAACGTGAGGAAACTTTTGGGGGTGACGAATATGTCCATTATCTTGTCAAGGTCATCGTTTCACAGGTGTATATATATGTCAAAAGTAATCAGATTGTAAACTTTATGTTTAGTTTATTAGTATCAATTTACTTCAGTAAAGCTGTTTAAAAAACAATCTAGGGGGGCTTCCCTGGTGGCGCAGTGGTTGAGAGTCTGCCTGCTAATGCAGGGGACACGGGTTCGAGCCCTGGCCTGGGAAGATCCCACATGCCGCAGAGCGGCTGGGCCCGTGAGCCACAACTGCTGAGCCTGCGCGTCTGGAGCCTGTGCTCCGCAACGAGAGAGGCCGCGACGGTGAGAGGCCCGCGCATCGCGATGAAGAGTGGCCCCCGCTTGCCACAACTGGAGAAAGCCCTCGCACAGAAACGAAGACCCAACACAGCCAAAATCAATCAATCAATCAATCAATCAAACATACGCATCTTATTCAAGATCCTCATTAAAAAAAAAAAAAAAAAAAAAAAACAATCTAGGGCTTCCCTGGTGGCGCAGTGGTTGAGAATCTGCCTGCCAATGCAGGGGACACGGGTTCGAGCCCTGGTCTGGGAAGATCTCACATGCCGCGGAGCAACTAGGCCTGTGAGCCACAACTACTGAGCCTGCGCGTCTGGAGCCTGTGCTCCGCAACAAGAGAGGCCACGACAGTGAGAGGCCCGCGCACCGCGATGAAGAGTGGCCCCCGCTTGCCACAACTAGAGAAAGCCCTCGCACAGAAACGAAGACCCAACACAGCCAAAAATAAATAAATAAATAAAGTAAACAATGTGTTAAAAAAAAAAACAATCTAACAAAAGAATAAAAGTTTGCATTTTGGTGAGTTTTGTGAGTTTAAGAAAAGCAATAATTTTCAGTCATTCTGAACTGCTGGAAAAACACATTTTCCACACAATTCACTACATATGGGAGGGAGGGGACATTTAAGTGATCTTGAGGCAGTAGTTCCTAACTAAACCCCACCCCTGGAGGAGGATCCTAATTTTAGCGGCTTATAGATTATCCAAATGCTTATCATAGGCATATTATATATCATAGGGCTTCACTGTACTTACAGGAAACTTCTAAATAAAAGACACGTTGTGCATATATATACATAGGATGATGTATACATATACACATGATGATATACATATATACATCATATATTAATATATACATCAAAAGAAAACATTGAATATTAAGGGGAAAGCCAGCAAGAAGAATCAATACAGAAGTCTTATTCTAATAAAGCTATTAGACTTAAAGTGAAGAAAGATTATTTGGCACAGTGATGCAAAAATATCAAGTTATCATAAGGTGGAAAAAAATTTGGTTGACCAACTGCTTTTCTATAACAACATCCACCACCAGACAACACAAATAGACAAGGAAGCACACTGATCATAATGGATTTATGGCACTGAGAGCCTATGTTTTTAAGAACCATTTTTATAGACTAAATTACTTTAGAAAAAGTTCTTGGTGTGTGAAACAGCTTTTTTTAAAAAAAATGTTCAAAGATAAAGGAATAATGCAGAATCAGGGACAACAAAGGAAATTGCCTGGCTAAAGCCAAGAGGCCTGCAAATACTCTTCACATGAATAATGCACTTGACATGACATACAAGAGCAAAAATGTTTAAAAACTAATGAACTTAAGAAAACAGAAAGTAATAAACTTGAAGATATGTGTCCCATGAGGGTTTGACATTTACAAACCAATCACCTTGGGAAGTGGTGCTCTTATTGTTTCTGGAATGGGCTTCCTGAGCAAGTTAAGCACCACCAAATAAAGAAATAAATAAAACAAAACCAAGCGAACAACTGCCTTATAACTAACAGTCCCTCTCTTTCAGGATTCAAAGCTCTGATCCATGAAATTGGGCTCCAAACTGTGCACGAAATAGGGCTCCAAACAGTATTTGACTAATTCCCTAAGTCAAATGTACTCTTCAAAGAACAAAGATCTGCCAGTAATAGTGAAATTAAAATGAAAGTTACATGGACCTAAAGTATTGGGTTGGCCAAAAAGTTCGTTAGGGTTTTTCCCCAAGATGTTACAGAACGAACTTCTTGGCCAACCCAGTAGTATAGAAGGATTGCAAAAGAGTTTTGAGATTTGTTATCATTGACAGAGAAAGTCAGTGGACTGCTATGTGGGAAACAACAGGTATGCGGAGAAGCGTTATGTACGTATACTCAACTGTCAGTCACGTCACACCAGTAGCATCACTGTATATCCAGTGCCCCACACAGTGATTGGTACCTCACCTGAACTCTACAAATCTTTAGAATGGTGAATACATAAACATTCATATGAAGGATATTACTTTGGAATGCAATGTAATTAAATATTTTATTTGGGAGTGTATGACAAATCTTCAAACCAATTTTAAAGTAGGTTCCCCAGTTTAAAGTATGTTTTATATTTAATCAACCATAATCTCTCAAAATGCCCTAAAATGTTAGTAAGAATGGTGATGATCTAGGTTATAATTCAATCTCAATGAGATAAGAACTTGGTAACTATACAATGGAAACTTTTTATCAATTACACAGTGAATTGTCCATGACATGTTAATTAAGATATGATTCTGTTTTTTTATTAACAGGTTAAAATACAGTTGACCCTTGAGCCAACCCCTTGTGCAGTCGAAAATCCAAGTGTAACTCTGACTCCCCCAAAACTTAACCAGCTTACTGTTGGCCAGAAGCCTTGCTAATAACATAAAGAGCAGACTAACAATTTTATTGTTACAAGTATATGTACATTTTATTAGTATTGTATTTTCCATAGTACCATGAACATTCTTGACACATAGTAGGGACCCAGTAAATATGTACTGAATCATATAATTGAATTCAGCATGTACACACACAGAACACAGTAAGTGTAAGTCATTCTAATAAGTTGCTTTAGGAGGTTAATAATAATATAATGATGATGATAATAATAAACAACTGCATTTACTGAGTACCTATTTGCTGGGCAATTTGTTGGATGCATCATGCACTGTATCTTTTTTTTTTTAACATCCTTATTGGAGTATAATTGCTTTACGATGGTGTGTTAGTTTCTGCTTTATAACAAAGTGAATCAGCTATACATATACATATATCCCCATATCCCTTCCCTCTTGTGTCTCCCTCCCACCCTCCCTATCCCACCCCTCTAGGCGGTCACAAAGCACCAAGCTGATCTCCCTGTGCTATGTGGCTGCTTCCCTATCTTAACTCTTATAATATAACCCCTATCTCTTGGATGAGGAAGCCAAGATTCCAAAAAGTTAAGTACACTAAACACAGGGAAAATGTTGGTATGCTGCTGTGCACAGATTCAAATCCAGGTATTCCTAGTCAAAAGGACCCTAATCCTCTTCCTTGTGTATTGTTACTTTCTTTCCCTCCCACCTATACCATTATAGTTATCATACTCATAATCTATTTTTCAGTTTATGTCTTTCTAATTTAATCTATTTTCAAGATTCTGGGTGCCTTTAATGCTTTATTAATATTAAGGATATTCTAATGATTTTGCCTACTCTGATATTATTTTTAAAATCAATTTCTAAGCAAACAACTTCAGGGTTACAGTTAGATATGTAGCTTGAAGATGAGGTAGGTGTACTTGAAATAAAATGTCATCATCCCTTGAAGCAGTTTGAAATCCATAAAAATCCCAAACAATCAAAACCAGAACCTCAAAAGCCCAATGTATACAAGTACATGATATCCCCAAAACAAACTCCTGCAGTCTTTTCTAGGTGACGATCTCCAGTATTACAGATGCCTATGAAATACTCTGTTCTTGAATATCCATTTCTTTGCTTTAAATAACAGATCTTTGAGGGACCTTCAAGATGGCGGAGGAGTAAGACATGGAGATCACCTTCCTCCCCACAAATACATCAAAAATACATCTACATGTGGAACAACTCCTACAGAACACCTACTGAACGCTGAGAGAAGACCTCAGACTTCCCAAAAGGCAAGAAAATCCCCACGTACCTGGGTAGGGCAAAAGAAAAAAGAAAAAATAGAGACAAAAGAATAGGGATGGGACCTGCACCAGTGGGAGGGAGATGTGAAGGAGAAAAGGTTTCCACACACTAGGAAGCCCCTTGGTGGGCGGAGACTGCGGGAGGCGGAGGCGGGAAGCTTCGGAGCCATGGAGGAGAGCGCAGCAACAGGGGTGCAGAGGGCAAAGCGGAGAGATTCTCACACAGAGGATGGGTGCTGACCAGCCCACCCAGCCCGAGAGGCTTGTCTGCTCACCCGCCGGGACGGGTGGGGGCTGGGAGCTGAGGCTCGGGCTTAGGAGGTCAGATCCAAGGGAGAGGACTGGGGTTGGCTGTGTGAACACAGCCTGAAGGGGGCTAGTGAGCCACAGCTACCTGGGAGGGAGTCTGGGAAAAAGTCTGGACCAGCGTAAGAGTCAAGAGACCACTGTTTCGGGGTGGGCGAGGAGAGGGGATTCCTTCCCCATCTGCCCACAGAAGGCAGAGCACTGCCGAAACGAGCTCCAGAGATGGGTGCAAGCTGCGGCTATCAGCGCAGACACCAGAGACAGGCATGAGACTCTAACGCTGCTGCTGCAGCCATCAAGAATCCTATGCGCAAGAGCAGGTCACTATCCACACCCCCTTGGGAGCCTGTGCAGCCCACCCCTGCCAGGGTCCTGTGATCCAGGGACAACTTTCCCAGGAGAACACACAGTGCGCCTCAGGCTGTTGAAACATCATGTTGGCCTCTGCTGCCGCAGGCTCCCCCGACATTCCAATTATAACTACCGTACCCTCCCTCCCCCTGGCCTGAGTGAGCCAGAGCCCCCTAATCAGCCGCTGATTTAACCCCGTCCTGTCTGGGAGGGAACACAGGCCTGAGGGCGACCTACACACAGAGGTGAGGCCAAATCCAAAGCTGAACCCCAGGAGCTGTGCGAACAAAGAAGAGAAAGGGAAACCTCTCCCAGCAGCCTCAGGAGCAGCGGATTAAATCCCCACAATCAACTCAAGGTACCCTGCATCTGTGGAATACCTGAACAGACAATGAATCAACCCAAAATTGAGGCGGTGGATTTGGGAGCAACTGTAGACTTGGGATTTGCTGTCTGCGACTGACTTGTTTCTGATTTTTATGTTTATCTTAGTATAGTATTTAGCGCTTGTTATCATTGGTGGATTTGTTTATTGATTGGGTTGCTCTCTTCTTTTTTTATTTTTACATTTTTATTTTAGTAATTTTTTTATTTCTTATTTTAATTATTTTATTTTATTTCATTTCTTTTATTTATTTCTTTATTTTTTTAATTTTTTTTCCCTATCTTTTCTTCTCCCTTTTCTTCTAAGCCATGTGGCTGACAGGGTCTTGGTGCTCCGCCATGGTGTCAGGCCTGAGCCTCTGGGGTGGAACAGCCGAGTTCAGGACACTGGACCACCAGAGACCTCCCGGCCCCACGTAATAGCAATCGGCGACAGCTCTCCCAGAGATCTCTATCTCAATGCTAAAACCCAGCTCCACCCAATGGCCAGCAAGCTCCACTGCTGGACGCCCCATACTAAACAACTACAAGACAGGAACACAACACCACCCATTAGCAGAGAGGCTGCCTAAAATCATACTAAGCTCACAGACACCACAAAGCACACCACCAGGCTCAGCCCTGCCCACCAGAAAGACAAGATTCAGCCCCACCCACCAGAACACGGGCACCAGTCCCCTCCACCAGGAAGCCTACACAACCCACTGAACCAACCTTACCCACTGGGGGCAGACACCAAAAACAACAGGAACTACGAACCTGCAGCCTGCGAAAAGGAGACCCAAACACAGTAAGTTAAGCAAAATGAGAAGACAAAGAAACACACAGCAGGTGAAGGAGCAAGGTAAAAACCCACCAGACCAAACAAATGAAGAGGAAATAGGCAGTCTACCTGAAAAAGAATTCAGAGTAATGACAGTAAAGATGATCCAAAACCTTGGAAACACAATGGAGAAAATACAAGAAATGTTTAAGAAGGACCTAGAAGAACTAAAGAGCAAACAAACAATGATGAGCAACACAATAAATGAAATTAAAAATTCTCTAGAAGGAAATATAGCAGAATAACTGAGGCAGAAGAACAGATAAGTGACCTGGAAGATAAATAGTGGAAATAACTACTTCAGAGAAGAATAAAGAAATAAGAATGAAAAGAATTGTGGACAGTCTCAGAGACCTCTAGGACAACATTAAACATACCAACATTCGAATTATAGGGATCCAAGAAGAAGAAGAGAAAAAGAAAGGGTCTGAGAAAATATTTGAAAACATTACATTTGAAAACTTCCCTAACATAGGAAAGGAAAGATTCAGTCAATTCCAGGAAGCAAAGAGAGTACCAAACAGGATAAATCCAAGGAGAAACACGCCAAGACACATATTAATCAAACTATCAAAAATTAAATACAAAGAAAAAATACTAAAAGCAGCAAAGAAAGGCAACAAACAACATACAAACGAATCCCCATAAGGTTAACAGCTGATCTTTCAGCAGAAACGCTGCAAGCCAAAAGGGAGTAGCAGGACATATTTAAAGTGATGAAAGGGAAAAACCTACAACCAAGATTACTCTACTCAGCAAGGATCTCATACAGATTTGACGGAGAAATTAAAACCTTGGCAGACAAGCAAATGTTAAAGAGAATTCAGCACCACCAAACCAGCTTTACAACAAATGCTAAAGGAACTTCTCTAGGCAGGAAACACAAGAGAAGGAAAAGACCTACAATAACAAACCCAAGACAATTAAGAAAATGGTAATAGGAACATACATATCAATAATTACGTTTAATGTAAATGGTTTAAATGCTCCAACCAAAAGACATAGACTGGCTGAATGGATACAAAAATGAGACCCGTATATATGCTGTCTACAAGAGACCCACTTTAGACCTAGGGACACATACAGACTGAAAGTGAGGGGATGGAAAAAGATATTCCATGCAAATGGAAATCAAAAGAAAGCTAGAACAGCAATTCTCATATCAGACAAAATAGACTTTAAAATAAAGACTATTAAAAGAGGCAAAGAAGGACACTACATAATGATCAAGGGATCAATCCAAGAAGAAGATATAACAATTATAAATATATATGCACCCAACATAGGAGCACCTCAATACATAAGGCAACTGCTAACAGCTATAAAGAGGAAATCGACAATAACACAATAATAGTGGGGGACTTTAACACCTCACTTACACCAATGGACAGATCAAAATAAATAAGGAAACAGAAGCTTTAAATGACACAATAGACCAGATAGATTTAATTGATATTTATAGGACATTCCATGCAAAAACAACAGAATACACTTTCTTCTCAAGTGCTCGTGGAACATTCTCCAGGATAGATCATATCTTGGGTCACAAATCAAGCCTTGGTAAATTTAAGAAAATTGAAATTGTATCAAGTATTTTTTCCAACCACAATGCTATGAGAATAGATATCAATTACAGGAAAAAAACTGCAAAAAATACAAACACATGGAGGCTAAACAATATGCTACTTAATAACCAAGACATCACTGAAGAAATCAAAGAGGAAATGAAAAAATACCAAGAAACAAATGACAATGAAAACATGACAACCCAAAACCTATGGGACGCAGCAAAAGCAATCCTAAGAGGGAAGGTTATAGCAATACAGTCCTACCTCAAGAAACAAGAAACAAATCAAATAAACACCTAACCTTACACCTAAAGCAATTAGAGAAAGAAGAACAAAAAAACTCCAAAGTTAGCAGGAGGAAAGAAATCATAAAGATCAGATCAGAAATAAATGAAAAAGAAATGAAGGAAACAATAGCAAAGATCAATAAAACTAAAAGCTTGTTCTTTGAGAAGATAAACAAAATAGATAAACCACTAGCCAGACTTATCAGGGAAAAATGGGAGAAAACTCAAATCAACAGAATTAGAAATGAAAAAGGAGAAGTAACAACTGACACTGCAGAAATACAATGGATAAGGAGAGATTACTACAAGCAACTATATGGCAATAAAATGGACAACCTGGAAAAAATGGACAAATTCTTAGAAAAGCACAACCTTCCGAGACTGAACCAGGAAGAAATAGAAAATATAAACAGACCAATCACAAGCACTGAAATGAAACTGTGATTAAAAGTCTTCCAAGAAACAAAAGCCCAGGACCAGAGGGCTTCACAGGGGAATTCTATCAAACATTCAGAGAAGAGCTAACACCTATCCTTCTCAAACTCTTCCAAAATATACCAGAGGGAGGAACATTCCCAAACTCATTCTACGAGGCCACCATCACCCTGATACCAAAACCTGACAAAGATGTCACAAAGAAAGAAAACTACAAGCCAATATGACTGATGAACATAGATGCAAAAATCCTCAACAAAATACTAGCAAACAGAATCCAGCAGCACATTAAAAGGATCATACACCATGATCAAGTGGGGTTTATCCCAGGAATGCAAGGATTCCTCAATATACACAAATCAATCAATGTGATACACCATATTAACAAACTGAAGGAGAAAAACCATATGACCATCTCAATAGATGCAGAAAAAGCTTTTGACAAATTCAACACCCATTTATGATATAAACTATCCAGAAATTAGGCACAGAGGGAACTTACCTCAACATAATAAAGGCCATATAAGACAAACCCACAGCCAACATCGTTCTCAACGGTGAAAAACTGAAACCATTTCCTCTAAGATTAGGAACAAGACAAGGTTGTCCACTCACACCACTATTATTCAACATAGTTTTGGAAGTTTTAGCCACAGCAATCAGAGAAGAAAAAGAAATAAAAGGAATCCAAATCAGAAAAGAAGAAGTAAAGCTGTCACTGTTTGCAGATGACATGATACTATACATAGAGAATCCTAAAGATGCTACCAGAAAAATACTAGAGCTAATCAATGAATTTGGTAAAGTAGCATGATACAAAATTAATGCACAGAAATCTCTTGCATTCCTATACACTAATGATGAAAAATCTGAAAGAGAAATTAAAGAAACACTCCCATTTACCATTGCAACAAAAAGAATAAAAAACCTAGTAATAAACCTACCTAAGGAGACAAAAGACCTGTATGCAGAAAAGTATAAGACACTGATGAAAGAAATTAAAGATGATATAAACAGATGGAGAGATATACCATGTTCCGGGATTGGAGGAATCAACATTGTGAAAATGACTATACTACCCAAAGCAATCGACAGATTCAGTGCAATCCCTATCAAATTACCAATGGCATTTTTCACAGAATTAGAAGAAAAAATTTCACAATTTGTATGGAAACACGAAAGACTCTGAATAGCCAAAGCAATGTTGAGAAAGAAAAACGGAGCTGGAGGATTCAGGCTCCCTGACTTCAGACTATACTACAAAGCTACAGTAATCAAGACAGTATGGTACTGGCACAAAAACAGCAATATAGATCAATGGAACAGGATAGAAAGCCCAGAGATAAACCCACGCACATACGGCCACCTTATTTTTAACAAAGTAGGCAAGAATATACAACGGAGAAAAGACAGCCTCTTCAATAAGTGGTGCTGGGAAAACTGGACAGCTACATATAAAAGAACGAAATTAGAACACTCCCTAACACCATCCACAAAAATCGACTCAAAATGGATTAAAGACCTAAATGTAAGGCCAGACACTATAAAACCCTTAGAGGAAAACATAGCAAGAACACTCTTTGACATAAATGACAGCAAGATCCTTTTTGACCCACCTCCTAGAGAAATGGAAATAAAAACAAAAATAAACAAATGGGACCTAATAAAAGTTAAAAGCTTTTGCACAGCAAAGGAAACCGTAAATAAGATGAAAAGACAATGCTCTGAATGGGAGAAATTACTTGCAAACGAAGCAACTGACAAAGGATTAATCTCCAAAATATACAAGCAGTTCATGCAGCTCAATATCAAAAAAACAAACAATCCAATCCAAAAATGGGCTGAAGATCTAAACAGACATTTCTCCAAAGAAGATATACAGATTGCCAACAAACACATGAAAGGATGCTCAACATCACTAATCATTAGAGAAATGCAAATCAGAACTACAATGAGGTATCACCTCACACGGGTGAGAATGGCCATCATCAAAAAATCTACAATCAGTAAATGTTGGAGAGGGTGTGGAGAAAAGGGAACCCTCTTGCACTGTTGGTGGGAATGTATATTGATACAGCCACTATGGAGAACAGTATGGAGGTTCCTTATAAAACTAAAAATAGAATTACCCTATGACCCAGCAATCCCACTACTGGACATATACCCTGAGATAACCATAATTCAAAAAGAGTCATGTATCACAATGTTCATTGCAGCTCTATTTACAATAGCCAGGACATGGAAGCAACCTAAGTGTCCATTGACAGATGAATGGATAAAGAAGATGTGGCACATATATACAATGGAATATTACTCAGCCATAAAAAGAAACGAAATTGAGGTACTTGTAATGAGGTGGATGGACCTAGAGTCTGTCATACAGAGTGAAGTAAGTCAGAAAGAGAGAAACAAAAACCATATGCTAACACATATATATGGAATCTAAAAAAAAAAAAAAATGGTTGTGATGAACCTAGGGGTAGGACAGGAATAAAGATGCAGATATAGAGAATGGACTTGAGGACACGGGGAGGGGGAAGGGTAAGCTGGGACGAAGTGAGAGAGTAGCGTTGACATAAATACACTACCAAATGTAAAATCGAGAGCTAGTGGGAAGTAGCCACATAGCACAGGGAGATCAGCTCGGTGCTTTGCGACCACCTAGAGGGGTGGGAAAAGGAGGGTGGGAGGGAGACGCAAGAGGGAGGGGATATGGGGATATATGTATACATATAGCTGTTTCACTTTGTTATACAGCAGAAACTAACACAACATTGTATAGTTATTATACTCCAATAAAGATGTTAAAAAAAATAATAAAATAAAATAATAAATAAATAACAGCTCTTTAAAACATGGGAGTCATAACTAATGGATTGTAATATTTCTACCTTTAAATTCTCAATTTTTTATTAGTAAAATAATCCCAAATGAAAGCACTTGTACCAAGAACACTGAACCTTTCTTCTCCTATTAGCATATCAGTCTGCAATCATATCTAGATCAATAGTGAAGATACCCGCTTAAAAGAGAGCCATGCTTTCTTTTGTCAGAAGTTCATTACTTTTTATTAGGGTCATTGCTTGAAAACTTCAAAACACCATATGGACCTAATTGTGGTTTATTTTGGCAAAAAGGAAGACACTGTAGAACAATTGAGGCATTACATTCTACAATTCCATTACTTTCATCCCTCTCAGCTTTATTACTGTGTCATTAAAGGCAACTTGAGTGAGCTAAGAATTATACTGTCATGTGTACAGGCTAGTAGGTTAATAACAAAACACTCTCAAGTTTAAAGGTATCTAACAGCTGTTTTCATTATTTTGTGTAAATACGCTTGAAGCATATCTATCTGATTAGTGGATAGAGTGCTCTTCTCTGTCACATGCCATGGGCACTGCTATGTGCAAGTAATCAAAGTGCTCAGAAAATGAGTTTACATTGTTCACTGCTGAAATACACAAATGTCAGAAAGTGACTGCGCATCAAAGCTTAGTCAAATCATCTGCTGCAAACAAACAGATTCCAATGCACATTTCAGCTTAAAACATTCTGCTGCAGCACACTGAGTTGGACTTATTGCTGGCCAAAATGAAGTGGTGTGCAGAAAACAATAAGTTTCTTTAGAGAGAAAGAAATGACTTCAAAATCTGATTTACTCATGTGGATTCTTACTGATCATCATCTACTTAATTTCCAATAGAGTCAACATCTAAAGTTGTACTATTTTTATCCTAGGAATATTAACTTTTAAATGCTTTTAAATGTGAACGGATAAGGACATATGTCATATATTCTTATTTTAGGGCTTACATATGTTGTAAAATCCATACATAACTTAAGATTTCTCATGTAATGATTTTTAATTCCATGTTCAGAGGGTTTTCCTTCATTCTCTTTCATGCTACTATGTTCCATCTAATAATACATTTACTTTGAATTCCAATACCCAATTGCTTGCTACTTAAACATTTAAAAAATATTTATCCTCAACTATCAGCTCCTGCCCTTCTACAGATTCTCTTCACTTGACCTCTTGTTTTCTTCAACCAGAGAAACACTTGACTCCCATTCCACTATGGAGTTGACAGGTTCAACTACTATGCTGCCTGCCCACTCAGTGGGCTTTCTCACTTCATCACCATCTCTCTGGTTAACTGTCTCTGTGGTTTCTTGTCCCCTGTGTCTGACTAATTTTGATGTTCCAACTTAGACATTTGTTTTCAAACCTATTCAATACTCTTCCTGTCTTTTTTTTTTCTTTCTGGGGGTGGGTGGGTACAATCCTGATGTCATATCCATGAACAACCCCTGCAATAATATGGGTGCTGAATATTCTCAATATGGTGATGAGTGGAACTTCTTTCTTCTTCCAAAGCCTGGCGCTAAAAATGCCCCATTCCCATTCAAGTCCTCTGTCAAGAACCCCTGATTTTGACATATCTGGCTTCCTGAGAAATGCTTTTAAACCACTTTACGCTTGCCCCTCCAGTCACAGAAACACTTGTTTCAAATTTGTCTGTCTGCCTCTTCCAAGTTTCTCATCTTTTCCTTCAATTTCATCCACTTGGTCTTTGGGGATGTTTACATTGAAGCTCGTATTTCAAGACTCATCTAGTTTTCTCTCAAGCATCTCTAAGTCCTCTGTGCTGTTTGAAGGCTTGCCTTGTCATCTGTATACTCTGTCTGTCTGCACCTAAGTTTCCTCCTGCCCCTCTGATGAGAGGCTGGAGCACTCATGAGAGTGAGGCTCTGGTAGCACTAACACAAGCCAGACCTGGCTGCAGAGGTGTTATGTAAGCTTCTCCACGCTGAATTGACAATGAGTTTCTTCACTGACCTTCAAGTTCCAAGTTTATTCTGAGGTGTTCCATAAGTGAGGCTCATGACCAAAATGTCAAGATTTTCAGTTAAGGGTACAAGCTTGGTTTTCAAAAGGTTAGATAGTAATTATAGAGCCCACACCCAATATTTTCATGTCACCTTTCAAAGTGGTAAACCTCATTTGTTGATGTGTTGACACAGCTCAACAAGGCAAATAAAGTACATCTAGGGACAATGATTCTCTCCAGATTTAATGTAACCATATTTTGGCCCACTGTTCTAAAAGGTTCTTTTAAAATAGAGTCAAAATGCAACACAGACTTTCTTGCTTATGAATTTATTCCATAAGGTAAATAGCACTTAAACTAAACAAGACAGCTAGATGGTAAGCGCAAATTACAACCCATTTCTCTCAGAAAGAAAGATGCAAGCTGAATGGTAACCCAAGCTTAGTGGTGGTTCTGCAGCTGTCACACAGATTTCTCTTCCCAAATCTTCAAGTATTGTCTGCCCACTAATAATATTTACTGGAAATCAACAGTAAAGAAATATGCTGGTCCTGTAGGGTGTTAAAAAGCATTAAAGAGTTTCCATGTTTAAGAACCTTATAATCAAATGAGTGAAAATACATAAATCAATTGAAAATAGACATGCATATACATGACATATGCATACAAAATTATGACTCTATACGTAATTTAAAAGCTTCCTTTATAAGTCTGTCTGGGTAAGCAATGGAGGTATGGAATAAATTAAAGGCAGTATCTTACCACAATGTATTGTTTAAAACAAGTGATCTAGTTGTCTAATGCCAGTGACATTATTCAGAAAGGACTACTGAAGAATGATAATTCTAAGCACTGTTTTTTAGAGGCTACGGTAGTAAATAGGAGGTAAGAAGAAAGAATTTGACCCTAGACCCAGACAGAAAGACATTAGGAAAACAATAGAGAAATAGATGCAACGGCTTACAATCAAGAGGGAAAGAGTCACGTACTCTCTGTCTGGAGTAACACAAGACCTAAGGTATGAGGGAAAGGCAAGTATTAGCGAGGAAACGTCGGTTCACTACTTTTCACTACTGATAATGCACTGGACACCTGAATAAACTTGGCAGGCTCCATTTCAGGGCTTAAGTATATGTCTCTCCTTCTTTCCACATTATATGCTTCATTAAATCTTCCATATATCCTGTACCTTGATCTTCCCCAACTCTTTTCCACATCAAAACTCGGCAAAATGATCTAGCTTCTTATTTACAGATAGAATTTTCTCTCTGGTTGGGTCACTTTGCTATGATCACATCCTTTAAGCTGCATCTTATGATTCTTCAATAAAAATACAGACTCAATTCCCTTCAGGGAAAGTGGTACCAGAAACATTTCTGCTTCACAGGATCCATCACCTTCCTGGGAGGAATGTTCTGCTCTCTTAAGAGTTTTGTAAACCAGAACGTGGCACATAAATGGAAGGCATGACTTTAGCTGCTGTTATTAATCACCGTACCTTTCACATTTGCTTATATTTAAAATAGCCTGCATCGTGCTTCATACTGTAAGCATGTAGAGAGCAGGCAGTATGCTAGTTTAACATATCTTATGCAGCACCTGGCACACCACATGCAAAAAGGCTTGTTGCTGACGATGCTAATGCTCACTGAAATTAAAGTCTATCTTCTCATGATCACATAATAACTGGCAATCACCTTGAAATGGGAGTGTATTAAGCCCGATAAAACATAGCAGTACTTTTGGCCCAAGTTCTGCTCTCAGTGAAACCAGAGAGCAGCCTCTGAGGGCTCCCCTCAGAATACACATATTGCAAAGCATTTAACCTTTCCATCGTTCTCAAGAAGATTCACAGTTACACTAGCTGGCTTATTCAAATGACTCCCAGAGTTTTCCTGATTGCGTATGCCACTCAAATGAGGAAGATTAAATAGAGCCCTGTTCACAGGAAGATTCTATGTAACACTAGACAAAGCACAGAAAAATGATCGCTTCTTGATTCTTAGAGGCCACACATCACAAAATCACTTTGTCTTTTAATAGCCAAATTGAATTGGGGCCACAATAACCATTGGGAACCAAACTTTCTTCCTTATATAGGATGTTCTTGAAATTCTTCCTCCTCTAAAATGCCCATTTTAGAGATGAGATAATATTCCATGCTACCAGTATATTCTGAACTTATACTTGAAAACATTACCCATTATTAATCTTACTGATTTCTGTATGTATGTTGTGTTGACTTAATCATATAGGTACGTGATCACAGAATTAATTAGATGTGAACTTAGAAACTGAACTCATGCAACATCCCACCCATTTGGGAATCCCTTGGAAAGACTTGGCTGCAATATTCCACCTACTGATTGTTGAATTCATTTTCATTTAGACTCCTTTCTATGAAAGAGTACAGAGAATATTTGCAACAGGGGAGCTCTAGACAATTTCCCAAGGTTTTACAGAGGAGTTGTCAAATCAGGTGAAATGTGACATCTCCCCTCCCTCTAAATACCATGAGCTCTTTGTCCCTTAGGCAGCTCTGACACAAGAATCTCTACAATCTCATCAGTAATATCAAACTTATTTCTTCAAAACATATCACACACGCACACAAACACACACACCCTACTTCATTGTTGAAGGAATCTAATTATTAGAAAGAAGATGTCTTTCTAGAATTGCTATCTTTGCCCTATGCTTCTTATGTTATAATTCTCTGCTTAGGAACAACACAATACAAATGTACCTGCATTTGCATGTAACAATCTTTCAAACTCCAAGATTCAGTGATTTCATAGTGTGAATACAGGTATTTTGCCTCCCCACAGAATTCTTTCTTCAGGTTAAGAATTTCAAGACACCTTAAGTTTTCTAGAGGTGTTTTATATATATAATCATTTTTTGAATGTAAGAGTTAACATGTTTTCAAATATCATTTTGTACATTCAGTGCACTATTTTGGTAAATCAAGATAATGTATTTCATCCTTATAACTCATTATTCTTTTAATTATTTCTTGTTCTCTGTCATCCAAAATTCTAGGACACTTGGTTTGGGTTTTTGTTTGTGGCATCCCATCAGAGTAGAGAAGAGAAGGAACATTTCTTGAGCACCTACCATATATGAAATACACTGATTGGCAACTGACCCTTAGTGTTTTCTAGAATTTAACCCTCACAAAATCCTAGCTGATTACCTAGTTTGTCGATGAGGAAGTAGAGACTTAAACAGCTTAAGTGACTTGCTCAAGAATCTAGTAAATGACAGAACTTGGACTTTTAGATAAAAGTTTGTCTGAGTCCAGATCTAAGCTTTTTCTGTAACAACCCGGGATCTCCCTTTAAGGCTACTGGAATTCATGAGCACATATCCGCTCAAGGAAGATGGTTAGCAAATTACGAATCGACCTACCCATATTAGTTGTAAGGTTATCATGAGAGGGTATGTGAAATGCCCTGCTGATTTCATCTAATGCTTTCTGTATGTTAAATATAGAGAATATATATGCATGTGTATATACTGAGGCCAAAGGTATACCAGGTATTTTACATTAGAGAACAAATTTTATTTAATCCTTATAACGCTACGATTTTTGGCATTTTACAGCTAAGCACACTGAGGTTCACCAAGTTCAGTGACTGTTCTAAGGTCAAACAGCTGGTAGGGGATACAGCCACCCTATTCACTAACCTAGCAGCCCTATTAGAAGGGACAGTGACCTGAAGTCCATTCTCTACGCCTGCATCTTTATTCCTGTTGAGGGCACGGGGAGTGAGAAGGGTAAGCTGGGACAAAGTGAGAGAGTGGCATGGACATATATAAACTACCAAATGTAAAATAGATAGCTAGTGGGAAGCAGCCATGTAGCACAGGGAGATCAGCTCAGTGCTTTGTGACCACCAAGAGGGGTGGGATAGGGAGGGTGGGAGGGAGACGCAAGAGGGAGGGGATTTGGGGATATATGTATATGTATAGCTGATTCACTTTGTTATAAAGCAGAAACTAACACACCATTGTAAAGCAATTATACTCCAATAAAGATGTTAAAAAAAAAAAAAAACAAGGGACAGTGAGATTGGTATGACACACGCACTGTTCAACATGCTAGCTTCCAATGAGCAACACATTCATTTTAAAGACTGCATAAATTATTGATACTTGCTTAAGAATACACTCTGAAATGTGGTCAGTTATTTTTCCCTTCCCTTGTCACTGTCATCTGCACATTTACAAGAAAAGAGCTATATTCATCTTACACTCTCCAGCAACCAGCATATTGCTGATAGTATTTCTTTTGAAAAAGAAAATTAAGCTGTGGAATCCTTTCAAAAATAAAATCCACCAGGAATACAGATATATAGAACAGATAAAAGCATAGCTTATCTGGTTAAAGAGGTGAGGGGACCATGAGGGGAGCAGAGACTTATTTTTTTTCCCCACATACATTCCTCCCTCCCACCGATTCTCGCTACTCCTCCACCCCAACCATCCCACCAAATCTTCACTATCATCTGGGAAAATTCTTACTGTCCTGATGCTTCTTGGGAACAAAATGTGAAAATGACTACAGGGGAATATTCTGGATAATGATAATTATGTGATGATGATGATGATGAAGATGAGGATGGTAATGATGACAGCAGCTAATATTTACTGATTACTTACCGTGAGACTGATGTAGACACTCCTTACTAACACTTTTCTGATAGGTCCACCATCGGCCACAGCAGGTTAACACAAACTAGTTTACTGGGTAACAAGCTGCAAAACTGTTAGCAGCTGGAGGCCTCAGGAATACAATACAACATAAGTACTGGCAGCAGTGGGGCTGCTGGAGCCGAAGAGAGAGCACCACAATGTGAGCCTGAGTCAAAGGGCAGCAAGCACCCATTCATCCACTCACACATGCGTACAACAAAGAATTCCTGAGTGCCTCCTAGGTGCCTAGGTATTAGGGTACCGCTCCACACAGACATCTGAGTGACAGCAAGAGGCTAAAGTCCATCACAGACAAACTCGACTTGTTTAACAATTTTTTGGAATTCTGGCCAATACTACTTCAACGCAAACAAGTTAGTGAAGGCTACAGAAAATTTTCTAAGTTCCCTCTTAGTTGTAAGGACATCATTATCAGCGAAGGATATTTATAGCTACCAAGGGTGAAAAAAAAAAAAAAAAAAGAAAACAACCTGAGAAGCTGGCACTCAATTAGTAGAAAGAGTTTAGAAATGGATAATCTGAAGGAAAATAAAAATGTATCTTTATGTCACTGTCCAAAAATTACACTACTAATGCTCAATGGTTTCCTTAAAACTACAGAATGGGACTGTCCAATATCCATGGACTTGTTCTCCTCCATTAATTTTCCTACTAAGGAAGAGTTATTTTTCTCCACGTAACAGAAGAGAAAAATCAGACAAAGAGAAGCATTTGTATTTGTGCAAACATATAATGAGATGTTACATTATGAGATATCACGTGGCACTTAAACTTTTTTCACTCTATTTTCACCCAAAACAATCCTGTGAGACAGCAGGACTGATCCTATCATTCCTATCTTCCTGAGACAAGCTGGGGACACTTGCCTGTCCTCTCCCTCTGGCACTTGATCTTAAGCTTCTGATTCTCACGTCGGGGCCTTTCCAATGCACTCACATTCTTAAGAAGAGAAACAACTGCCTGGACTCCTAGGGGAACTATTTCTGACATTAAGAAAATTCCCTAAATTTCCTACTTGTCTTTTGGCTCTAAAAGTATAGGGAAAGTGCTAAAAAGCAAAAGAAAATCAGCCAAGGGCAGTTTTTCCACCCTGCTCTGCTGGTATGCCAAATTGATTCTGCGTATGAATTTGAGCCCTCTCTGACCTGCTCAGCTCAGTCTCGGTACTAAGAGCCTGTCAGACCCGAAACAACAGACAGCCCGGATGACTAGCATCTAGGGAGTGAGTGAGGGTCTGAAAGGAAGCTCTGACTCCCGCATCTAGAGCATACCCCTGAGAAGGCCTGGCTACAACCATCCCATCATCTCCGTCCCTCTGATTTCACCAGGCTTGTGCCTCTGGGGCCAGTCCATGCAACAGGCCTTTTCCATGGATCTCGGGCCTCAACCAGCTTCCAGATAGGACTGTTAGCAGTAATCAGTCCCTAAAACATAGGCCAGGTGGTGGTAGCATTTATGTCCACATCTGGTTCTTTTGAGCCCCCTTTTCCAGGACCGATTCTGCCTCTGACATGGCTTATGTGGACTTGGCTGGACCCACCTGTTCTGAACACTGACACTTGGCAGTCTTACAACTGTACCTGACTAGCCTCATACAGAGTCCCAGACCAGATGTGAGTTCCCTGTGACCCTGGAACTTGGTGATTCAGACTGCTGAACATTCTCTGGGCAGGCCAGCATTTACTGTCCTCAGCTTTGATACACACACACACACACAAACACACACACACACACACACACACACACACAGTCTTCTCTCTCTCTTTCTCTCTCTCTCTCTTTCCACTGAGACTTCCCAGCATGTCACACAGCTGGACCTTTACTATTATAATCCAGGACAGAGGGATAGCTCCTATCTAGTTCCCATTAACTCTACTCAAAATTCAAAAGAAACAATTCAGATGCTCAGAATGTTTTAAAACAATGAAATATTTTCAGAGTGGTAAGTATCAATAAGCAAAACAGTCATGAGGCATATTTTCCAAGTTATCCAAATGTTCATCAGTAAAGAAGAAAATAATTTACTCTGGTTGTAAATAAACTTTCAATCTTAAACGGATCTATGTATCAAAAGCTTACTATTTGTCAATTATGTTCAAATAGGAAATAACCAAATTGATTCCTTATCCCAAGAAAGTATCACATTGGTACAGTCTTATACCAGATTGAAATTCCTAGGATTGCTGCACAAGGCTTTCCAGTTCAGAATAATTAAGTGATTCAACAGATGAAGCCAATATCAAGAACCTCTGCTATATTATGAGATACAAGTACCAAAATATCCTACTGTAGAATCTATTTGGGGGAAATGATACAGATATACTTTTCCGTATTCCTCCTGGTAAGTACAACTAAAAACACTGGACATTACATGTAAAACAAACATAGAAAGACTCTGGAAGGTGGAAAGAAGGCAGACTGGCTAGAGAACTTGGAACCTAAGGAATGACACAGGGGCGAGTTCCCTGTTTTTGTTTTTGTTTTTTGTTTTTTTGCTTTTGTTTTTTGACTGATATATCCCAGATTAGATACTTGATAAGCCAGTGGCCTGGAAACACCAATGGGCATAGACAGACAACAGCCCCAAGGAAAGCCTATTCTCTCTAGCCAAAGGAGCAGAAAAGGGGAGCCCAGTAAGACAGAGTTTTAGACAATAACCATACTATTCCAGACAAACACCACAGTAAACACTGAGGCTCCACCCCTGCCAGCAAAGACCAAGTGGAAAACCTAGACTTTCACCTTGGCTAGGCTATAGCAACCTGCTCCCCACACCCAACCTCCAGCAGTGTCAGAGAAGGCAAAGATTGGGAACCGGGACTTTGATATCAACTTGCTGGGGTGGTGTCAGAGGGGAGGTAATGGAGAGTCGTGACTCTCACCATAGCTCAGTGGTAAAAAGCCCCCAAGGAGCCCTCCCCCCAACCCTGGTCAATGAAGGCTGAGTAGAGAACCTGAACTTCCACCCGTACCTCACAGTAATGAGGGGGCATCTCCATCACCCACCAGAGTAGTGTCAGAGGAGCCTGCAAAAACACAAGATTTAAATAAGGTTCAGAATCTAATAATACAAGACCCAAAGTGTCCACGTCTCAACTGAAAACTACTCATCATACCAAGAACCAGGATATCTCAAGCTGAATGAGTAAAGACAATTAAGATGCCCGCTGAGATGAGAGAGATTTAAAGCAGCCAACATAAAAATGATCTAGCCAACAGTTATAAACACATTTGAAACAAGTGAAACAAGGTTTTGGAAAAAGAAGAAGAAAGAAAGAAAGAAAAAGCAAAGAAATAGAAGACATAAATAGAAATTTTAGAACTGAAAGCAGAATATACTGAAAGAATGAGCTCAACTGCAGAATGTAGGGGAGACAGAGGAAAGAATCAGTGAACTTGAAGAGGAAACAATATCATTTAGCCAATCTGAACAACAGAGAGAAAATAGTGGGGGAAAAAAAATGAACAGAGCTTCAGGAATGTGTGGGACTATAACAAAAGTTCTAACATTTGTGTCATCAGAGTCCCAGAAGAAGAAAAGAGGGTAGGGCTGAAAAGATCATTCAAAGAAATAAGGGCTGAAAATTTCCCAGATTTGACAAAAAACATAAACCTACAGATTCAAGCTGAGCAAACTCTTAAAAATCCACGCCAAGACACATCATAGTAAAACTTTCGAAAACTAAAGACAAAGAAAACAAATTTTAAAGCAGCTAGAGAGAAATGATGCATTAATTATAGAGGGGGAAGCTATTTTAATAACAAAAGACTTCTCATTAAAATGTTTGTCTTTTTCATGATGTTAATAAATTCTAAATCACCTCTTCCTATACTTCATTCAAAATTTCATCTACCTACTTTCTCCTGTATAAAAATCTAAGTAGATAGAATACCACACATTGCTAATAATGTACCAATCTCACCTATGTTTTAAATTGAGACTCACCCACCTGGAGCAGCCTTTTCAAAGATGCGGGCTCCTAAAGTGTTAATGCTCTTCTCTCCTTGGGAGTGGTTTCAGGCTTGGTGCACTTTGTGGCTTCTCATATCCCAGACTTGGAAAATATGAGCCACAATACAGAGAAAGGTAAGAAGCCCAGCAGAGCCCCTTAGTGATAAATGAGTTTGCATCATCTGTCATTAGAACTTCCTGCCAACTGGGTCATTCCCTATTAAATTACCACTTGTCAATGTTTAAAATACTGATTGATAAATGTGCCCAAACTGATAACACAACAGCTTTTATTTTCTAATAATCCTAGTTACCACAGCCTGCTTATCAAGGCCCAGATACTATATATTTTTTCAAAGTACTTTACCAAAAGACAATTTAGTCTAATACAATGCTAACAGGTAAAAATGCCTGGCCCCCTATGTGTTACATACTGGTTCCGCTTGCCAAAATAAACTGACTGGCGATTTAGTGATATGAGGAGCTCCAAGTTTCACATTTCATCAAATGTTAGTAATCTGTTTTATCAATATAAACTGCATTTTAATGAAAAAATTCTTTTCTTCAGTACACTTCACTTTCAATGCCCTTGAGTATAATAATTCGTTCATGCTGTAGAATGAGAATGTTTTACAAGACCTTAACTCTCAAGAGAAATTTCTCTGTAAATACAAAATGCGAGTTTTATGGGAATGCGTTGTATGTACATGAATAGCACCCAACACTACAAAACAAAAAAATGAAAAACTTGGTTGCACTCAGATTCCAGCTTAAATATCCTTCTAAGACACCGCATAACCAACATGCTACTAGAACAAAAGCTTAATTGAGCAGCTAGGTGATAGGTAAATGAAATGGGATTCATATCCCTGAGGTATCTGAATGAAAATACGTCAGAACATACTGCAGACATGTGTTAAGGCTGAACCAGTCATCAGGACTTAAAGCAGTTTTAACAATCTGAAAATTCTATCATGCTTGCTTCCTTCTTAGTGATTCAAAGTGAAAATGCTTTGGCTAAATATAAGCAAGGCTTAAAATAATACAAAGTCACACACAAATTTATATGGCAGTTGGCCAATTTCTAATGTCTATAAAACCGATCAGGATCCCTCTTTTCCACCAGGGTTACTTCCCAAAAAGTTACCATTAGCATCATTTTGTTTCTCCATCTTTCACACTTCCTACTAAACACAGGCCAAGGCCAGTTTGTCAACTGGAAGAGTGAGATGATACATCAGGCCATCACTCTCTGCTTTCACACATCTCACTAAGTTCTGATCACCTACCACTCTTCTGCTTTTTCTTACCACGTTTTTGGTCCACTCCATTCAAAATGCCCAGTGGCAATGTCACTGGGAAGAAATGATGAAAACAAAGAAACACAGTACCGATAATTTCTCACCTGTGCCATTCCTTTTTGTGGCATTTTTGTGTCTTGTCTTCTCTATCATCTAAGGGTCATAACTGAGAGGCCATGATGTCTTTCTCTGGGATTTGTGTGGTGCTAGATTGCATGGTCAGAGTTGAGCAAAAGTTTGACAATAAATACAAGCCAATGGTATTCAGAGAGGCATTTCACCGGAGATGGCAGGGCAAACTGCTCCAGGACAGGGCCACAGACACCAGGAACTGTGGTAACTCACAGGCAAGGAAATACAAAGTGTTATCCTGCAAATCTGTTATTTATAAGTGTTACCACCAAGCAGTGGAGAGTAGAAATCTCCAAGAGAAATGGTCCAGGACAGTGTGTAATAAGGTGTATGAGTAGCAAGTCAAATGAGTAAGACCTATCCATGTAAAACACAGCTTCCTTTATATAAATGTGTATCACATAATGTCCCACAGTGTCACCAGTTTCTGCCAGGTGTTTTGTCTTCCAGTAAATGTTTTTAAAATAGTAAATTCTGTATTTACATATGTATGTATTAGTCAACCTTAACCTAGCAAGTGAAGCAAACTCTGAATTGCCAGAGTACAGTTTCCACATGAAATTTTACATCTGTTTATGTGTATGTGTGTGTGTGTTACATACGTGTGTATATAACTAGTGACAATCTAGAAAACATGAAGAAACAAACCAGGAAGGAAACCAATTTTTAATCACCCTAATCCCACCATTCAAATAAAGCCACAGGTAATGTTTTGGTGTATACCCTTCTAAACATATTTCTCCACTTGTATATAGATCTGTAACCTGTACCCATATTAAAATGTGGAGCATGTACATGGTGTAACATACTACATACACAGAACTTCCATACGCAGTGCCTTCAAGAACCAGTGGATTTTCATGGCTTATCTCTAAGAAAGGGGTTCAAGAGAGCTAAAACTGAATTTTTTCCATTGTTCCACCCACCTCTGCAAAAACAAACAAATAAAAAAAGAGGGTATAGAGAAACATAAACATATAATTATCCTCTCAGGTAACCTGGCTCTGATTTTTTTGTATCATCATAATACGATACTTCTTGTTCACCGCTTCAGGATTTATAAAGCCCTTTCATATAAATTGTAATCCCATGACGCTAGTAGGGAAAAATTATTGTTCCCATTTTGCAGGTGAGAAAATTAAGCCCAAGGTCCTGTAGCTGAGAGCAGCGGGTTAGAACAAGAGTCTAGATCTTATGAGAAATGCAGGGCTGCTTTCAAAGTCCATTCTCAAATGTCCATGCTCTTGAAGGTTGTTTTCTGTGTTCATCTGGGGACTATCAGCACATCCTAGAAGAGTTTTCAGTCTCCCGTGAAGCAGTAAGTGGATATGAAAAAAGTGAAGCCTGGTAAACACCGGCCTCTCTGGGCTTAAAATTAGTTCTCACAGAGAGCCCCTTCCACTCCACCTGACACTCAGGAATAAAGGCCCATTCCTTCTCTCCGTCCCTTCAGTCAGTAATGCCTACCCATCCTGATTCCCCGGCACTGGGGAGTGTTCTTCACCTACACTGCCCCCACGCTGGCAGTAGGCAGCATCTTCCACTGTCATTGAATCAGCCAGCCCCTCATCCACACAGCCCATATCCTCTGCTCTCTTCAACTCGCACCCTCCCAGAAACACCAAGTGAAATCATCAATGCCTTCTTTTCCCTCTTCCAATGTCTGAATCTTTCAACTCTAGCCATTCTACTTTTCTTCAGCTTGATCCCCATTTTCTTATTTCTTAATTTCCATATTCATCCCATGCATCTTTCCTAGGAAGATAGTTATGACTATGAAAATTTGCAGTCTCTGTAATTAACACGATACATAAATTTTAAGCACATAAGACTTCTAAAAGTAATAAGTTAATCAATTAAACCATTAGAGAATATAAAAAATCTTAAAGTTCAAGTAATAAATATTGTAGTTCTATTTGACTAGTGTCTTGTTCCCATTATGATAAATAACTGACTGGGGTTTTTAAATAGGTCACTGTGAGGTTAGCTTCTATTTGACAAGTTGATAAGAGTGTGTTTTCTGTGTAAAAGTTAGTGAGTTTTAAAATGTCAATTTTCTAGGCATATACATCAAATGCTAGTACATACATAATTTAAAGAATTTTAAAGTATTCAAGATTGATCTAAGACCTATACTGCACTAATATTTTAAAAACAACATTTGTCTCCTAACAATCTGGTATGTTATATGACTTGAAATGTGTTACTGTCCTTCAACATTCATATCAGCTGCAAGTGTTTTCAACTATTATTTTATTTTCTCATTTGTCTTCAAGTCTGCAGCATGCTGCAAAAATGCCATGGCATCTGAAAACTGTTACAGTAAGCAACCACTATATCAATCAGTTCTCTTATGAGTTCCATTTTACAATTCAACTACAAACTGTTGAATGCAAAGATTTATCTATGTTCAAGAAAACTTAATATTTCTCTGGTTATTACCAAGATAAAGAACTGGAAATATTTTAAAAACACAGGACATGTCTTACAGCAGTTCTGGCTACATATGAACATTCATAGAAATACAAATATCAATTTTTTGAGTTTGTCAAAACAATGATGTATAATGTTGCATTTGCATTAGCCATAAAAATGTGGGTCACGAAAACTCCTGGATAGCAAGACTTAACAATTTTGGATCCCCAGAACCTTCTTGGGACCCAGACACATAGTAGGCCCAAATAAATGTTTCACAGATTAATTCTTGAAATTATGTACTAGACAAGAATCTGAATGTTTAAATAAGGGCCAGTAAAGTCTGGGCAAAAGAAGTGGACAAACGATAATAACTATGTCCTCAGGAAGTGTCATTTGTAGGGTTAATTCCAAGAGTTCATTATTTACATAACTGGACAAAAATTTCATTATTTACATAACTGGATAAAAATTATGGTGAAAGGGTATTGAAAAGGCAGCAAGGAATTCAGAATTGCACCAATCACATGCAGCTTCGTGCTGAACCCTGGGACAGGGGTCTCCTAAGCCCTAACTGTGAGGCATTATTGCCTTTCTGAAAAAGCAATTTCTACCATGGCTCAGGGCATTCCCTCAGATGAAGATGCCCTCTTGCTCCTTAAGGCAGAAGAACTCTTGCCCATCCTCCAAGACACAGCTCCAATGTCACCCTCTCTGCAACCCCTGCCCTAACTCTGGTTCTCATTGGCCCTCACACAGACTGCACCCATTACAGGGGATAATGATGAGGAAAGCAATACAGCCAAGTGGGAAAACAGGAACATTCTCAAATCCTAGGGCTTGAGCTGAAGGCCAGCCTCACCACTGACTGCCTATGGGACCTTTGACAAGTTACAGATTTACGCTCTGGTTTCCCTCTCTGGCAACTAAAACAATAAGAGTGATCGCTTTTAAGGAACAAGAGAAATCATGACTGTCAAACTGAGGACTAGCTAAACATACATGCTCTTGCTATTAATTCTCTCCTTCTGTTTCTTCTCCTTCACTAAAACCTGAGCCTCTAGACTATAAGCACCCTATATCTGTTTCCTCATATTAAAAAAAAAAGCAACAGTTAATAATCCCTTCTCTAGAGATTACAGAGTGTTATTTAAAATATAAAATTGGGGGCTTCCCTGGTGGCGCAGTGGTTGAGAATCCGCCTGCCAATGCAGGGGACACGGGTTCGAGCCCTGGTCAGGGAAGATCCCACATGCCATGGAGCAACTGGGCCAGTGCACCACAACTACTGAGCCTGCGCTCTAGAGCCCGTGCTCTAGAGCCCGTGCTCCGCAACAAGAGAAGCCACCGCAATGAGAAGCCCACGCACTGCAACAAAGAGTAGCCCCCACTCGCCGCAACTAGAGAAAGCCCGCACGCAGCAACAAACAACCAAGGCAGTCAAAAATAAATAAAATAAATAAATTTTAAAACTATATATATATAAAATTAATCCACAAATTACAATGGCATTAAATAGTTTTAAATATTACACCAATGAAAAGTGACAAAGTGATTGCTATTATATGTCATTAGGATATTAGGTAGCAGATAGCTAAGGGTTGAAAAAGCATATGATAAATCTCCAAAGTTTTTATAAAAGAATGCAAAAGAAAAAACTAAGACTCATGTTATATAGTAAAGTTCTGTTGGGGATGCAATCTGAATTTCCTCTAGTACAGATGACCAAAAGCTGTGAAAAATATCTTAGGAAAAGCTCAGTTTTGTTACGTTTCCAACTTCATTTGCATGTCACCTTTTCTACCTTCTACCTTTTCTATCTCACTCCCTGAGCCTTCTACATAGCACCGTCATGCTACCCTCCAGGCAGGTACTTAAAGCCTAAGGTGCCTGACCCAAGTCCAGCTGTCCCAATATCTGTATGACCTCTCACCTAAAACTCCTCCACCTTCTGGGTTTCTGGGAAAAAAATACATGACTTTGGGGACATCTAAGCTGTAGTTTTAGATCTCAGTGTTAATTGCTTATCTACAAAATGGAAGAAAGTTTAGCTAGAAAATTTCTAATCTCCATCCTACTTTAAAAAAATATTCAAGGATGTCCACTCTCACCACTATTATTCAACATAGTTTTGGAAGTCCTAGCCATGGCAATCAGAGAAGAAAAAGAAATAAAAGGAATACAAATTGGAAAAGAAGAAGTAAAGCTGTCACTGTTTCCAGATGACATGATATACTATATATTGAAAATCCTAAAGATGCCACCAGAAAACTAACAGAGCTAATCAATGAATCTGGTAAAGTTGCAGGATGCAAAATTAATACACAGAAATCTCTTGCATTCCTATACACTAACAACGAAAGATCAGAAAGAGAAATTAAGGAAACAATCCCATTCACCATTGCAACAAAAAAAATAAAATACCTAGGAATAAACCTACCTAAGGAGGTAAAAGACCTGTACTCAGAAAACTGTAAGACACTGATGAAAGTAATCAAAGATGACACAAACAGATGGAGAGGTTTACCATGCTCTTAGATTGGAAGAATCAATATTGTGAAAATGACTATACTGCAATCTACAGATTCAATGCAATCCCTATCAAATTACCAATGACATTTTTCACAGAATTAGAACAAAAAATTTTACAATTTATTTGGAAACACAAAAGACCCCGAAGAGCCAAAGCAATCTTGAGAAAGAAAAACAGAGCTGGAGGAATCAGGCTCCCTGACTTCAGACTGTGCTACAAAGCTACAGTAATCAAGACAGTGTGGTACTGGCACAAAAACAGAAATATACATCAATGGAACAGGATAGAAAGCCCAGAGATAAACTCAGGCACCTACGGTCACCTAATCTATGACAAAGGAGGCAAGGATATAGAATGGAGAAACGACACCCTTTTCAATAAGTGGTGCTGGGAAAACTGGACAGCGACATGTAAAAGAATGAAATTAGAACGTTCCCTAATACCATACACAAAAATAAACCTAAATGTAAGACCGGACACTATAAAACTCTTTGATGAAAACATAGGAAGAACACTCTGACATAAATCACAGGAAGATCCTTTTTGACTCACCTCCTAGAGTAATGAAAATAAAAACAAAAATAAACAAATGGGACCTAATTAAACTTAAAAGCTTTTGCACAGCAAAGAAAACCATAAAGAGGACGAAAATACAACCCTCAGAATGGAAGAAAATATTTGCAAATGAAGCAACTGACAAAGGGTTAATCTCCAAAATACACAAACAGCTGATATACTGATATAGCTGATTTCACTTCATTGTACAGCAGAAGCTAACACAACATTGTAAAGCAACTATACTCCAATTAAAAAAAAAAATTCAATAAGCACATGTCAATAAGTTATCCAGAAGAAAATCACTTTGACCAAATTCACACTAAATTATAAATAAAACTATACTATGGACATCTGCTTTTAAGTAGAATCTTTATGGACACATAAAGCTCTGATGAAAGCTATAGAGCTTCTTAAAAAACACACACATGTGCACATTCCCACAAAACTGTATTTATAATTTCAACAACCTCCAACTCTAAACAGGGATTCCAGTAAGAACTACTTCTCTCCTTGGTGCTAGAACTTCAGGAAGTATTAGGGAGATGTTCAAAGAAAAGTTGGGATCTCCCCAAGCTATCTCTTAAATCCTACCATCCCAAGAGCTGCCTGAACCACAAAAACACACGACTGGCTCTATCTTTTATTATTATTGTAGAGTTTCATCAGGATTACAGGCAGGGCTTTGTTATGTCTAACCAATTTGCTTTTTCCACATTTTCCTATCCTACTTCACCCTCTTTCAAAGGGTCAGTAACAGGGTCAGCATCTTAGTAATAATGATAGTCCCTATACTTAAATATAACCCTCTAAGGCCATATTTTCTTTTTTGTCCCCAATGGTTTAGAGGGAACAGTTAAGACTCAGTGTTAGCTGTCTTTACCCTCTGGTCAAAGATACCAGTATTGCAATAGGAACAAAAAGTATGGAGAAGGACAGCATTGTGAAAGGAACACTATTAAATAACTGCAAAAGAATTCCTCTTGGAATACAGACTCTGCTTTATAAGACCTAAGACCATCTTAACAAAAGACATTTATCGCGAAATGTCTATGAAACCTTGTAAGGAAATATTTGCGGAGCTGTGCCAGCATTATAATTTCAGTGATAAATGATCTAAACCCTAAAGTTCTTCTTTCCATCTACCTTGGGGTGTTTTAAAGTACCCGTGGCAAAGTGACCTGACATTTATTTCCATGATTGTCAAAGTCCCTTTTTGATACCCTTTCCCCTTCATCTTCTCCTTAAAAAAAAAAAAAAAAAAAAAAAAAAAGATGAAGAAAAGAAAAAGTTGTTTGGTATTCCCAATTAAATTTATGGAGAAAGCCCACCAGGTAAAAACTATCACAACATTTGAAGAAAATTACTCCCTAAAAAGATGTTTATACAATGTTGAGAAATAAATGGGTTTGTAAAAATAGAGATGATTCTTTTTTTAATTATAATAAAAATGAACATAGCGGAGAAAACAAAGAGTCTAGGATGAAAATTAATGGCACTATTGTTTAAAATAAGAGAATAGAAATAGATTCCACGTTAACCAGGTTTCTTTAAGCTCCTAATTCCATTTAGCTTGGAAAGACAAGGAGAAAGAGAAGATAAAGCTACACATTTAAAACTGACAAAGGGCAGTACTTCTATGCAATTTATAATTAATCTGTGGGACCGTGTGTCAGTAGAATTTATTGAGAAAAATAGTTTAGTGCTATTTTATAAGGGTAAGACATTAGAAGAAAAAGTATTGCAATTGAAGTTACACTAGCTAAGAAAATATTATAAAAGCTATTAATCATCGAGATTCAGGTCACAAGTTGGCTAGCAGCTGGATTCAAGGAAAAAAAAAAACAACTGTGCAAGTGGCCAGGTGAATTGTGGGTGTTTTATATCTTCCTGTAGGTATTTCACTTAAGTCACTGCTAAAGAAAAGAACACTAGATGAAATTCTATTTCAGCCTATATTTTATTTATTATGATCTATCTGGTCACCCCTAAAATATCAATAATCATTCTACTATCAACCTCCAAAAACCTCTCCTCTGTTTTAGGAGAAGGAACATTTTCCTCCATGCTATTACCTATATGTGTACAAAATGTAAATGCTTTACAAAGTAGTCATGCCATTTTAGCAGTGGTTCTCAACTTAGAAAGCTTCAAACTGTACTGATATGTAGTTCTATACTCAGAAATTCAGACTGAGGTGAGGTGCTGCCTGGCATAAGGATTTTTTTAGTTTCACAGGATCCTAATACGCAGTAAGAGTTGAAAACCACAACATTTAAATAGTGAGTGTAAAAGGCAATAGGACTGCCTCAAAACACCCAAAATGATGGCGTGCACGCGCGCGCACACACACACACACACGCACACACACACACACACCTCTTTTGGCTAATATTCTCTAAAAGGAAGACAAATTATAACTTGTATAATAAATGATTTATCTTTCCTTTTACACACCATATAAATCATTAGATTACTTCTCAGTTACTTTTTAAAAATCTTAAAATCAAATATCTGTAAAGATTTAAAAACCAAATAAGTATTTTTTTTTAATAATAAGTAGATTTTGACACATTATCATTACAGCCTAATTACAAAGCCATGGAAAAAGATCCGTTTCCTGGAAAACATGACCAGCTATTATCTATATGTCCTCCTCAACTTTCTCAAATATATTATCATATTGTTCTTAGAATGATATCATATTTTTTTAACATCTTAATTGGAGTATAATTGCTTTATGATGGTGTGTTACTTTCTGCTTTATCACAAAGTGAATCAGCTATACATATACATATATCCCCATATCTCCTCCTTCTGTGTCTCCATCCCATCCTCCCTATCCCACCACTCTAGGTGGTCACAAAGCACAGAGCTGATTTCCCTATGCTATGAGGCTGCTTCCCACTAGCTATCTTACATTTGGTTGTGTATGTATGTCAATGCCACTCTCTCATTTCGTCCCAGCTTACCCTCCCCATCTCCGTGTCCTCAAGTCCATTCTCTACATCTACGTCTTTATTCCTGTCCTGCCCCTAGCTTCTTCAGAGCCATTGTTTTTTTTTTAAGACTCCATATATATGTGTTAGCATATGGTATTTGTTTTTCTCTTTCTGACTTAACTTCACTCTGTATGACAGTCTCTAAATCCATCCACCTCATTACAAGTACCTCAATTTCGTTTCTTTTTATGGCTGAGTAATATTCCATTGTATATATGTGCCACATCTTCTTTATCCATTCATCTGTCGATGGACACTTAGGTTGCATCCATGTCCTGGCTATTATAAACAGAGGTGCAATGAACATTGTGGTACATGACTCTTTTTGAATTATGGTTTTCTCAGGGTATATGCCCAGTAGTGGGATTGCTGGGTCGTATGGTAGTTCCATTTCTAGTTTCCTAAGGAACCTCTATACTGTTCTCCATAGTGGCTGTATCAATTTACATTCCTACCAACAGTGCAAGAGGGTTCCCCCTTCTCCACACCCTCTCCATCATCCACTGTCTGTAGACCCCTTGATGATGGCCACTCTGACCATCGTGAGGTGACACCTCATCATAGTTTTGATTTGCATTTCTCTAACAATCAGAGATGTTGAGCAAACATTCATATGCTTTTTGGCAATCTGTATATTTTCTTTGGAGAAATGTCTGTTTAGGTCTTCTGCCCATTTTTGGATTGGGTTGTTTGTCTCTTTGATATTGAGCTGCATGAAGTGCTTGTAAATTTTGGAGATTAATCCTTTGTCAGTTGCCTCATTTGCAAATACTTTCTCCCATTCTGAGGGTTGTCTTTTCATCTTGTTTATGGTTTCCTTTGCTGTGCAAAAGCTTTTAAGTTTCATTAGGTCCCATTTGTTTATTTTTGTTTTTATTTCCATGTCTCTAAGAGGTTGGTAAAAAGGATCTTGCTGTGATTTATGTCATGTAGTGTTCTGTCTATGCTTTCCTCTAAGAGTTTTATAGTATCTGGCCTTACATTTAGGTCTTTAATCCATTTTGAGTTGATTTTTGTGTATGGTGTTAGGGAGCATTCTAATTTCATTCCTTTACATGTAGCTGTCCAGTTTTCCCAGCACCACTTATTGAAGAGGCCGTCTTTTCTCCATTGTATATTCTTGCCTCCTTTATCAAAAATAAGGCGACTATATGTGCGTGGGTTTATCTCTGGGCTTTCTATCCTGTTCCATTGATCTATATTGCTATTTTTGTGCCAGTACCATACTGTCTTGATTACTGTAGCTTTGTCATACAGTCTGAAGTCAGGGAGCCTGATTCCTCCAGCTTCGTTTTTCTTTCTCAAGATTGCTTTGGCAATCCGGGGTCTTTTGTGTTTCCATACAAATTGTGAAATTTTTTGTTCAAGTTCTGTAATAAATGCCATTGGTAGCTTGACAGGGATTGCACAGAATCTGTAGATTGCTTAGGGTAGTAGAGTCATTTTCACAATGTTGATTCTTCCAGTCCAAGAAAATGGTATATCTTTCCATCTGTTTGTATCATCTTTAATTTCTTTCATCAGTGTCTTATACTTTTCTGCATACAGATCTTTTGTCTCCCTTGGTAGGTTTATTCCTAGGTATTTTATTCTTTTTGTTGCTATGGTAAATGGGAGTGTTTCATTAATTTCTCTTTCAGATTTTCCATCATTAGTGTACAGGAATGAAAGACATTTCTGTGCATTAATTTTGTATCCTGCTACTTTACCAAATTCATTGTTTAGCTCTAGTAGTTTTCTGGTAGTTTCCTTAGGATTCTCTATGTATAGTATCATGTCATCTGCAAACAGTGACAACTTTACTCCTTTTCCGATTTGGATTCCTTTTATTTCTTTTTCTTCTCTGATTGCTGTGGCTAAAACTTCCAAAACTATGTTGAATAATAGTGGTGAGACTGGACAACCTTGTCTCGTTCCTGATCTTAGAGGAAATGGTTTCAGTTTTTCACCATTGAGAACGATGTTGGCCGTGGGTTTCTCATATATGGCCTTTATTATGTTGAGGTAAGTTCCCTCTATGCCTACTTCCTGGAGGGTTTTTATCGTAAATGGGTGTGAATTTTGTCAAAAGCTTTTTCTGCATCTATTGAGATGATCATATGGTTTTTCTCCTTCAGTTTGTTAATATGCTGTATCACATTGATTGATTTGCATATATTGAAGAATCCTTGCATTCCTGGGATAAACCCCACTTGATCATGGTGTATGATCCTTTTAATGTGCTGCTGGATTCTGTTTGCTAGTACTTTGTTGAGGATTTTTGCATCTATGTTCATCAGTGATATTGGAATGTAGTTTTCTTTCTTTGTGACATCTTTGTCTGGTTTTGGTATCAGGGTAATGGTGGCCTTGTAGAATGAGTTTGGGAGTGTTCCTCTCTCTGCTATATTTTGGAAGAGTTTGAGAAGGATAGGTGTTAGCTCTTCTCTAAATGTTTGATACCATTTGCCTGTGAAGCCATCTGGTCCTGGGCTTCTGTTTGTTGGAAGATTTTTAATCACAGTCTCAATTTCTGTGCTTGTGATTGGTCTGTTTATATTTTCTATTTCTTCCTGGTTCAGTCTCGGAAGGTTGTGCTTTTCTAAGAATTTGTCCATTTTTTCCAGGTTGTCCATTTTATTGCCATATAGTTGCTTATAGTAATCTCTCATGATTCTTTGTATTTCTGCAGTGTCGGTTGTTACTTCTCCTTTTTCATTTCTAATTCTATTGATTTGAGTCTTCTCCTTTTTTTTCTTGATGAGTCTGGCTAATGGTTTATCAATTTTGTTTCTCTTCTCAAAGAACCGGCTTTTAGTTTTATTGATCTTTGCTATTGTTTCCTTCATTTCTTTATCATTTATTTCTGATCTAATATTTATGATTTCTTTCCTTCTGCTAACTTTGGGGTTTTGTTCTTCTTTCTCTAATTGCTTTAGCTGTAAATTTAGGTTGTTTATTTTAGATATTTCTTCTTTCTTGAGGTAGGACTGTATTGCTATAAACTTCCCTCCTAGAACTGCTTTTGCTGCATCCCATAGGTTTTGGGTCATCATGTTTTCACTGTCATTTGTTTCTAGGTATCTTTTCATTTACTCTTTGATTTCTTCTGGGATCTCTTGGTTATTTAGTAGTGTATTGTTTAGCCTCCAAGTGTTTGTATTTTTTACAGATTTTTTTCCTGTAATTGATATCTAGTCTCATAGCATTGTGATTGGAAAAGATACTTGATACAATTTCAATTTTCTTAAATTTACCAAGGCTTGATTTGTGACCCAAGATATGATCTATCCTGGAGAATGTTCCATGAGCACTTGAGAAGAAAGTGTATTCTGTTCTTTTTGGATGGAATGTCCTATAAATATGAATTAAGCCCATCTTGTTTAATGTATCATTTAAAGCTTCTGTTTCCTTATTTATTTTCATTTTGGATGATCTGTCCATTGGTGAGAGTGGGGTGTTAAAGTCCCCTACTATGATTGTGTTACTGTTGATTTCCCCTTTTATGGCTGTTAGTATTTGCCTTATATATTGAGGTGCTCCTGTGTTGGGTGCATAAATATTTACAATTGTTATATCATCTTCTTGGATTGATCTCATTATTAGGTAGTGTCCTTCTTTGCCTCTTGTAATAGTGTTTATTTTAAAATCTATTTTGTCTGATATGAGAATTGCTATTCCAGCTTTCTTTTGATTTCCATTTGCATGGAATATCTTTTTCCATCCCCTCATTTTCAGTCTGTATGCGTCCCTAGGTCTGAAGTGGATCTCTTGTAGACAGCATATATATGGGTCTCATTTTTGTATCCATTCAGCCAGTCTATGTCTTCGGGTTGCAGCATTTAATCCATTTACATTTAAGGTAATTATCGATATGTATGCTCCTATTACCATTTTCTTAATTGTTTTGGGTTTGTTATTGTAGGTCTTTTCCTTCTCTTGTGTTTCCTGCCTGGAGAAGTTCCTTTAGCATTTGTTGTAAAGCTGGTTTGGTGGTGCTGAATTCTCTTAGCTTTTGCTTGTCTGTAAAGGTTTTAATTTCTCCGTCAAATCTGAATGAGGTCCTTGCTGGGTAGAGTAATCTTGGTTTCAGGATTTTCCCTTTCATCACTTTAAATATGTCCTGCCACTCCCTTCTGGCCTGTAGAGTTTCTGCTGAAAGATCAGCTGTTAACCTTATGGGGATTCCCTTGTATGTTATTTGTTGTTTTTCCCTTGCTGCTTTTAATATTTTTCTTTGTATTTAATTTTTGATAGTTTGATTAATATGTGTCTTGGCATGTTTCTCCTTGGATTTATCCTGTATGGGACTCTCTGTGCTTCCTGGACTTGATTGACTATTTCCTTTCCCATATTAGGGAAGTTTTCAACTATAATCACTTGAAATATTTTCTCAGTCCTTTTCTTCTTCTGGGACCCCTATAATTCGAATGTTCATGCATTTAATGTTTTCCCAGAGGTCTCTGAGACTGTTCTCAATTCTTTTCATTCTTTTTTCTTCAACCTGCTCTGCGGTAGTTATTTCCACTATTTTATCTTCCAGGTCACTTATCCATTCTTCTACCTCAGTTATTCTGATATTGATTTCTTCTAGAGAATTTTTAATTTCATGTATTGTGTTGTTCATCATTGTTTGTTTGCTCTTTAGTTGTTCTAGGTCCTTGTTAAACATTTCTTGTATTTTCTCCATTCTATTTCCAAGATTTTGGATCATCTTGAGTATCATTACTCTGAATTCTTTTTCAGGTAGACTGCCTATTTCCTCTTCATTTGTTTGGTCTGGTGGGTTTTTACCTTGCTCCTTCATCTGCTGTGTGTTTCTCTGTCTTCTCATTTTGTTTAACTTACTGTGTTTGGGGTCTCCTTTTTGCAGGCTGCAGGTTCATAGTTCCCGTTGTTTTTGGTGTCTGCCCCCAGTACCTAAGGTTGGTTCAGTGGGTTGTGTAGGCTTCCTGGGGGAGCAGACTGGTGCCTGTGTTCTGGTGGATGAGGCTGGATCTTGTATTTGTGGTGGGCAGGACCATGTCAGGTGGTGTGTTTTGGGGTGTCAGTGACCTTATTATGATTTTAGGCAGCCTCTCTGCTAATGGGTGGTGTTGTGTTCCTGTCTTGCTAGCTGTTTGGCATAGGGTGTCCAGCACTGTACCTTGCTGTTCATTGACTGGAGCTGGGTTTTAGCATTGAAATGAAGATCTCTGGGAGATCTTTCACTGTTTGATATTATGTGGGGCCGGGACGTCTCTGGTGGACCAGTGTCCTGAACTCGGCTCTCCCACCTCAGAGGCACAGGCCTGACACCCGGCTGGAGCATGAAGACCCTGTTAGCCACATGGCTCAGAAGAAAAGGGAGAAAAAAAAGAAAGAAAGAAAGAAAGAAAGAGAGAGAGAGAGGGAGAGCGAGGGAGGGAGGGAGGAAGGAAGGAAAGGTAAATAAAATAAAATAAAATAATTGAAATTAAAAGAATTATTAAAAGTAAATATAAAAAAAAACAAAGAAGAGAGCAACAAAGCTAAAAAAACAAATCCACCAATAATAACAAGCACTAAGAGCTATACTAAAAAGAAAAAGAAAAAGAAAAAAAGCACGGACAGAACCCTAGGATAAATGCTAAAAGCAAAGCTATACAGACAAAATCACACAAAGCAGCATACAAATACAAACTCCCAAAAAGAGAAAAAGGAAAAAAAAAATATATTTATCTATATATTAAAAAAAAGAGAGCAAAGAAATCAATAAACAAATCTACTAATGATGATAAACTTACTAAACTAAGATAAACATAAAACCAGAAACAAATTAGATGCAGAAAGCAAACCCCAAGTCTACAGTTGCTCCCAATGTCCACCTCCTCAATTTGGGGTGATTCATTGTCTATTCAGGTATTCCAGAGATGCAGGGTACATCAAGTTGATTGTGGAGATTTAACCGGCTGCTCCTGAGGCTTCTGGGAGAAATTTCCCTTTCTCTTCTTTGTTCACATAGCTCCCGGGGTTCAGCTTTGGATTTGGCCCCGCCTCTGCGTGTAGGTCGCCTGAGGGCGTCTGTTCTTTGCTCAGACAGGATGGGGTTAAAGGAGCAGCTGATTCGGGAGCCCTGGCTCACTCAGGCCAGGGGGAGGGAGGGGTATGGAATGCGGGGCGAGCCTGCGGTGGCAGAGGCCAGTGTGACGTAGCACCAGCCTGAGGTGCACCATGTGTTCTCCCAGGGAAGTTGTCCTTGGATCACGGGACCCTGGCAGTGGCGGGCTGCACAGGCTCCCAGGAGGGGAGGTGTGGATAATGAACTGTGCTTGCACACAGGCTTCTTGGTGGTGGCAGCAGCAGCCTTAGCATCTCATGCCCGTCTCTGGGGTCCACTCTGATAGCCGTGGCTCGTGCCCGTCTCTTGAGCTCGTTTAGGCAGTGCTCTGAATCCCCTCTCCTCACACACCCCTTAACAATAGTCTCTTGCCTCTTAGGCAGTTCCAGACTTTTTTCCGGGACTCCCTCCCGGCTAGCTGTGGTCCACTAGCCCCCTTCAGGCTGTGTTAACACAGCCAACCCCAGTCTTCTCCCTGGGATCCGACCTCTGAAGCCCAAGCCTCAGCTCCCAGCCCCCACCTGCCCCAGCAGGTGAGCAGACAAGCCTCTCAGGCTGGTGAGTGCTGGTCGGCACCCATCCTCTGTGCAGGAATCTCTCCGCTTTGCTCCCTGCACCCCCGTTGCTGTGCTCTCCTCTGTGGTTCTGAAGCTTCCCCCCACCCCACATGCCCCCCGTCTCCATCAGTGAAGGGGCTTCCTAGTGTGTGGAAACTTCTCCTCCTTCACGGCTTCCTCCCAGAGGTGCAGGTCCCATCCCTATTCTTTTGTCTCTGTTTTTTCTTTTTTCTTTTGCCCTAGCCAGGTACATGGGGAGTTTCCTGCCTTTTGGGAAGTCTGAGGTCTTCTCTCAGCGTTCAGTAGGTGTTCTGTAGGAGTTGTTCCACATGTAGATGTATTTCTATTTGTGAGGAGGAAGGTGATCTCCACGTCTTACTTCTCCGCCACCTTGAAGGTCTCCAGAATGATATCATATTGTTCTTAGATGACACTGTACCTCTATCATAAAGGTACAGTAATAGATAACAACTTGCAGAGTCTTTAAAAGTGATATAATAGCACTACTATGATTAAAGATCTGTCATTTCTTCCATCATAAGGCATATTTATAAATTTTATAACCTGAACATTTTAATTAGTTTCAGGCATAAACTGGACTTACAAGGCCTCAGATGTAAAATTGGGTTTTTATTCCTGTTATAAAGTATTAAAATTATTTCAAAATGTAGATAACTAAAAAAAAAATTGTTTTTTTTCCACTATGGTCTTTCATCAAATGAAAAGGTTTTTTATTATCTCATTTAGAATTTTAAAGGATTACGTAAACCAAACCTGTTTTTATTAAGTTGGACAACTGACCTAAAAAGTTTTAAAGTTCCTTCCTGGAAATTCCTAAGAATAAAAAGGAAACCAATGCCCAGAGATTGACATCTTGAAATATGATCTATAATCACAATTCACACAGTACTGTAGATTGAAATATGATCTATAATTTTAAATCCTCAATTTTTATATCAGATGCATGGACATTTGAAAAAACAAGCTTAAGTTTCCAAATTATCTAAATCAGAGTTGAAAAAGGTCTTTTACAGCAATTCATAGCAGTATATATTGAGGGATAAAAAATAAAGAATATGACAGAGATATAAGACCTAGTGTTTAATGTAAATTACAGGTCACTTTCACCAAATTCACAGAAATGCAGAATTCTGTCTAAACAAGCTGATACATGGTTCTTCTGCTTGAATACTTCCATAATGCCAAAAGCAAGGACCACAAAAAAAACTGTCTATAAATTCTAAAAACTCTACTAGTAATTATTCTGGAGCATAGAAGAACATGCAAATTATCCATACTCTGGCCTGTTAAAAGAAGCATTTCAAATTCCCTTCTCAACTGTTCTAAAACCCCAGAATGTCCCTAGAGTCATCCTGCTTTATAGAAAAAGCAAGTGCCACACATATGATCTCATTCTCATGGAACTTTGTGGTACAGTCATATGAGCACAAGCTTGGGAACCAGACAGATCAAAGTTTGACTCACGGTTCCACCCTTGATTTGAAATGTGACTATGGGCGAATTACTTAATTTCATCTTCTCGTATGTAAGTGGAAGTTATAATACCTAAGTTATAATACCAACATGAAGTTCTGTTAATGAAAGAAGGTGTGTAAAATGAAAGAATGAAATATGCAGTACCTCAGTTATTACTAATACTAACATTAATAGGATGAAAGGGTTCACTTTACTGATTTTATAGACATTACTAAGCTAAAGCTAGATGTGCCACACTGAGGGGCAGGGCTGAAGGAGAAAGAATCAAAGAGCCAAGGAGAAGCCACCAGCACTGGGAGCTATCCCTGGTGCTGCTCTCAGACCCGGGGCCCATGGCCTGTCTGGCCCTCTTACCCTTTGTTTCCAACATTCCTCAAACGAACCAAATTCTGATTTCCAATTCTTACCTTGATTTAACATGTTTCTGCTCTCTTGTGTTCCTGACCTTAATTCCTGGTTGCTTCCCCAAGATGTTGATTTGATTATTTTCCCAAATGAAAACACAACCTGACACCAAACTGCTTCATCTGTTGGACATTTTTTGCTTTGAAGTTTCTGACCTAAAGTTATATCTCTTTATCTCTATCCCCACCAATCATGGTTATTAAAGAATGGTTAGTGTCCCTTTTCCCTAGAATTTTTTCAGGAAATCTTAAATATGCTTGTAGCAGTAATTAACAATAATCAGAAGGTTTGAAAAGAACTAAGAGTATTGCTAACTCATCCCAGGAAAGTAGTAGCTAAGCACTAGTGCTAGGGCGACAAAAATATGGTTTACAAGTGTAAGCACTACTTCTCTCGTGCCCATGGCAGACATCACTAATCTATCATGGAGTTATTTTTTAATCCTTAATTTGGCCTTAGAGTCCTCAACAATTTCCAAACAGCCATTAAGAGCCAAAGATGGCATGCAAATAGAAACCTATCTCTCATTCCTGAGTTAGTATAAACAAGTGGGTTTTGAAGACGGTTTTTTTTTTTTCTTTTTAAAGTCTCAGTTGGAACACGGTTAGAGCATATCTTGATGGTCTGAAGAGGGTAGAAGCACCCTCACAATTCACTTACATAGAAAGCATGGACACCGTTATTAACGAATCAGAGCTTTCTCTTCTAAGACTGGAGGTGTTAGCCTTATGTCCTGGATAAACTCCAACTTAGGTAATTACATTCTGCTTACCTCACACCCCCTGGCAATTTTTTCAAGTGAATCCAGTATTATTCTTCACTTCCTACTCTAACTTGCTGTGCAGTGTTGTGATAAGCTGTTAAACAGCTGCCATGCTTCACTCTATGATGGGGACTGTGCTTTACTGTATAATTTGTAACCATTCGCAGTGTGCTTAGGAGTCTTTCACGATGGAAGTGTTATCCTAAAATGCAAGATATCATCATCATTCTAAAGGCATACAGTACAACTGCTTATTTCAGTTAAATTCAGCATAACATATTTAGAAAATACCTTATTTCATGGAAAACCATAAAAGTAGGTTAAAATACCCATGAAACATGCTACAAAGATTATATGAAAAGGTATTTAAAGAAAGCAAACTATTTATCAACTATATGAATATTCTGCCAAAGAAAGGAGTAGTAGGAAGAACAAATGCTTAAGACATTTTTATTTGAAAATACATCTGCCTTCATCAGATGGTAAAAATTCCCAATGTCACCCAAGAAAAACAGTGAAGAGAAAAATTGAACGTTAAGTCAATGGGAAATGGAGGAGTGCCAACACTTGGGGAGAAAGAGATCAAGGATAAATACATTTTTTAACATTTTCTTAATTCTCATCAGGACAGCCAGGGGATTACACAAATTCGCTATCATGAAGACACTGAATTTTCACTACGGATTGCCTGAGGACCCTTATAGACAGGAACGTACATTTTCACAATACTAAAAAGGGTGCAACCAGAAGGGGCTCCTGCAGGTACATGACCCTTCCACAGACTGTTATTTAGTAGCGATGCTTTGGTCAGTGGTTCTCAACATTGGCTGTACACTGGAATAACCTGAGGAGCTTTAAGAAAAATGCTAATACCTGGGTTCCAACCTCAAAGACTGATTTCATTGATCTGAACATCAGGAATTTTTTTTAAAGCTCCCCAGGTGATTCTAATGTGCAACCAATGATGAAAACACTGCTTGAGGCTACATCTTACCAACCTGATTATAATGGTCATTTGGCTTTTTTTTTTAAGGGGGGAAAAAAAATCACATTATTTGAGGGCTTGCATATCAACATACATTATTGATACAGGACACACAATTAGATCCCAAATACATGTTTCCAGGGGTGATGCTTCATTAGCTGGGAGAGGAAAAGACTTTATCACCTGAGGCTGATATTTCTGAAGGGCTGCAATTCTGATGCAATCTTTTTTTGTAGTGACAAGAAGAGTTTCGGCCAGAAACAATAATTCTGTATCTAAGACGTTTTTTGTTTTTTGTTTTTTTTATAAATTTATTTATTTATTTATTTTGGCTGTGTTGGTCTTCGTTTCTGTGTGAGGGCTTTCTCCAGTTCTGGCAAGCAGGGGCCACCCTTCATCGCGGTGCACGGGCCTCTCACTGCCGCGGCCTCTCCCATTGCGGAGCACAGGCTCCAGACGCGCAGGCTCAGTAGTTGTGGCTCACGGGCCCAGCCGCTCTGCGGCATGTGGGATCTTCCCAGACCAGGGCCCGAACCCATGTGCCTGGCATTGGCAGGCAGATTCTCAACCACTGCGCCACTAGGGAAGCCCCATAAGACGTTTTTTAATTTATAGTTAAATTTAATTTATAGTTAGCTCTGGGTATATTATCTGTGCTACAGATTTGTCTTCAGTAAACTATACAAGCTTATGCTAGCTTTTCCTTGCCACATACATCTGAGCCACACCTTCTCTGTTCAGAAAATAACCAATTACCCATTACCATACCGATGCTTACTTATCTACCTTCAAGTGGAAGTATGGCACCCTCAACCAACCTGCACATTCACGAGATGTAAAAGAAATACCTGCAAACAGGAGCAGAAACAAGCTTTGAATCAAAGCCAAGGACTCAGCCATTGCATATAATGATGTGAACAGTGGATTCTCTGTCTAAAGAGTAAGATGTAGCTCCACCAACTTTTACTGATTATAACAGTCTTGTTCCGCAAGTGTTAACCCCTGAAAAATAGCTGTAAAGAAAACAAAACAAAGACAGACCAAAGAAGAATAAAAAATATACAGAACAGGTAAAAAATACCTATAAGCAAGCAGGAAAGGGTGCTGGATAGCCCGAGTACTTTAAATGTCATAACTAAGGACTAAAATTTTATAAAGTTATTTTAGTGAACTAAGTTAGTCATGAGAATAGATGGAAAAAAACATCAACTCAACATTATAGCGGTGTGTGGATTATCCACAGGAGAGCAAATTAAACTTTATATTCTTTAATAATCACCAAAAGCACCAGAAATTGAGGTAGCAACACAAAGAGGTCAATTCAGATGCCTGTGAGTGGCAACTAAAATTGATGAAGTATACCAGAGTAGCAAATCTGATTTTATACAGGGGAAGAGCAGGGAGATGCACACAGAATATATACCCCGTGCTCTGGGTAGAACACTGTATCTATGTTCTCTCTCACTTAACCCTCACTTCAACTCTATGACTTAATGTTAGGGAAACTAAAGGTCAGAAAGGGTGACATAATTTGACCAAGTTGCACATCTAGAAAGTGGCTGAGCCAAGACTGAAACCACCCAGATGTGACGCACAACTTTATGTTCTTTCCTCTGCACCATGTCCTGCTATAATACATGAGACTCCTCCCCGACCTCCAATTCCCACTGTGATGTCCTCTGAACTAATCCATCAGCTAATCCCAAGAAGCATCAGCCAGCTACCCAAACAGGACTCAAAGACAAAAGGAGGAGTCACCTGACAGCCCTAAGGAAGAGGCAGGACAGGCCTATCACCAAAACTATCACACAATGGACATTTTCAATATCCTCTGGAGAAAGACATGGAGGGAATGCATAGGAAAAGTTTCTAATCATAAAGGGTAAGTAATTTATACAAAATTTACAAAAAGAAGCATAAAAAATTGATAGTTGTGTATAATATTGGTTCATTCAGAATTTTGGATACCAAGTCCCAGAAAAAAGAGATGATCAAAATCATTTTTAGGTTCTGAGTTTTAAATGCTGGAAACTCCTATTCCTCACTCCCAGAATAAGTTTTTTTTATGAGAAGCCCAGTGTTTACTGGAAGAGCAAAATATGTTATAAGCAAATAGAGTTGGCTGAGTCATATGCATTTTCATCTCAAAATGAGCTACGATCGGAGAGCTAGATATTTTCAGTGAAAACAGCAACAAGTTCCTATGCAACTGAAATGTCTGAGGCTCTTCTAAGATATTTCTGCATAACATTTACACCTGATGAAATTGCTCTATGTTATCAATGCTGATTAATCCTATCCTACTAATATTACTAACACAATGAACAATGCTGGTCGCGCATTTCTAACCATCTCATTAATTTTTTCAAGTCGTGTCCAAATTGTGACTGTGATGCTATCTATAACTTCAGGTAAAAACCTCTCTGCTGCAGTTTTCCCAGCTATTAAATGAAGGAGTTGGACTAGAAGATTTCTAAAGTTTCTATTTCTTAGATACTCTTCCAGTTCTGGAAAGTTCTAGTTCTATTTTTTCATAAAAATACCAACTGCCTAAAACTGAAAACAAAACAAATTTGTCCACAATAGAAATGTGGTTGACATTTTTCTCTGATTTTTCTATTTCAGTTAATAGCCCAATAATTTTAAAACCTATGAATTGCTTTCATTCATTCTCTCCCTTGTCTTCTATTTTCAACGGAATTCATCACTTAATCCTGGATATTCTACTTTCCCATTGTCTCTTGCTTATGTCCTTTCAAATCCATTCTCACGCACTGAGACAGAAGCTCCCTCTTCAATTAGTGGAAAATAATTATAACAAGTACTTTCGGATTCGGTATTACAAAATGAATTTTGGTATTATAACATGAAATGTGGTAGCTTTGAATAGACCCTCCCTCTCTCTACAGAATCATTTGGTCTGCTCAGGACATCAGCTGATACTTAATAGAGCAGATGTACACAGGGTTGGACTGAGATGGGTGTCGCAAACAGATAAATCAGTTCTCTACATGTAAATTAATTTACAGTTGCCAGCCATATCCATGAACTTAAGACTTAGCTGATGGGAGGAAGCACTGGACTGGAGATTGAATTTTGAACGAGGAAGATATTTCTATGGATACACAAAAATATACCATACAGGAGAGAAGAAATGCCAAAGTGATATTTCTTCTCTTGGGACCCACTAAGAACGTACATATGAATTTTAGTGTATAGCCAAGGGGGAAATTAAGGAAATAACTTCCACCATTCTCATTTCGTGGTGCCTAAGGAACAGCACCAAGATTTTTCAGTTTAGAACAATAGGTAAAACTGAAAGAGAGGCAGGTATTTGTGCAACTAATGAGCTTACTTTTAATTAAAGAAAATTATAACTAGATTTCCTATATTAAATTCTCACTATTAGGTTTGCTAAATTTTTTTTAAGTTCCATATTTAATAGTACTGATACACAAAACTGGAATCATCCAAAAGAAAAAGTGACAATTATTTAAGAACTAGTTGCATAGAAACACTTATTAATAAAAATAAATTTGTAGGCAACATTGAGCCAAATATAGTAAGAACAAAAACAACGAAACTTAAGGAAAGCTTATAATTTCTAATCACTCACAGAAGTCTTCTGTAGATAGCAGGTAACAATACAAATGTTATTAGATGTGAGAAAGGTCTGTGATTCACCTCATATTAAGTCAAAAGTACAGAAGACCCACAATACACATGACAAGAGTACACACATAAAATATTACTTGGATATAATATTCTTAGCAATACTTTTAAGTAGAATTTTGGTACTCAGTCCAGCATGGTAAAGATAAATCAGTACTAGAGCAAGCAACGCTGGCTTAAAAAAAAAGGCGGCCGGGGGGCGGGGGTAGGGGGGTGGGGGGGTTGACAAGCAAAATCATCTGATGCTCCTAAAATTACTGAAGCAATACTGGACCACAACTAGGGGCACAGTTCTGGCTCTACAGAAAATTAAAGAAATTATGTATAGGTTAATGAAAGCACTAAAGACATGGTGAGGACATACAAATTAAAGCCAATAACAACAACTACCATTTATTTAAGGCTCATTATGCCTCAAGCATTTCACAAGTACCTTACATACAGTACCTCATTTAACTCTCACAGCAACCCAATGAGACTGCTAATACTCCCCCTGTTTTACAGATGAGAGAAAATAAATGAGGTGGGAGAGGTCAAACAACTTTCTCAACAACAGCCAGCTGGTTAGCAGAAGAGGTGGTACTAGGACATAGCTCTGATATCAAAGTCAATTTTCTTAGGCACTATGCCACACATCATCATACAGTACTTGATCTCAGGATTCCTTGTCCAAAGGAACTGAAAGTGATTTAGTTATTGAACTCTGAGAAGACAAAGGGAAAATTAAGTCAATAAACTCCTGCTTATCCAGAAATGAAAGGGATCAGGAGATCTGATGTTTACAAATTCTGCACCTGGTTTTCATAAGATAGTAACAAATGACAAGAAACAGATATCTTGGACTTATCAAAAATAAACTTGACCTGTATCAAGTATGTCAAAGGAAGGAGCGAAACATCTAGAAAAGTGGGTCAATGTAACAAATCACACAAGGTTCTAAACGATGACACAGAGGTAAGAGAGGATACTTCCTGCTGGTCAGCTCCATCTACATGACCCGCCAACATCTCCAGCTCAACATATAACACTCTGAATTCTCCATCTTCAGATAAGCAATCTATTTCTCAATTCCAGCAGAATGGATATTCTCCCAGTCACTATGGTCAATACTTCAAGATTATCCCTGACCACTCCTCTATCAAGTAAGTTACCCCACCAACTTGCCAAGTCTACAACCAGTGTAATTATGTGTATTTCCTCCTTTTCATCCATAAGCCACCTCCCTAGTTCATCTTTAATAATGTATTCTAGTAGTTTTTTAACTTGTTTCTCTGCTTCCTGTTTCCTATCCCATTGATATTCATTTGTCAATATCAAATTCCCCATTTTATAATCTAGCCATGGCTCACAAATGCTTATAGGCTAAAGTCCAAATTCCTTGGCCTTAATTCCCATTTCTAGTCTTACCACCTCTTCACCCAATTAAGACAAAGGTAGTTATTCTCTTCTAGGTGCAATGATCATTCACTGCCACAAATCTGGTTGCAACTACTCTCTCTCTCTTCATAATGTGCCCTCGTACTCACTCTATCTCACCCCCACTTTCCCTCATAGCAAGAAATAACACGGCATTAATGGAAGCAGCATATTGGAGCCAGACAGTTTGGGTAGCTACAGGATTTCAGGCAAGCTTAACTTAACTTCTGAACCTCTTTTCTCACTTGCAAAATGAGCATAATAGTACCTAGCTTGTGGGTGGCCGGTAAAGATAGGAAATAATATACATAAAGTGTATGCTCAGAAAAGGCACTTGATAAATGATGCTGTTATTATTATGCCCAAAGCTTAGTCAGTCTTTAATGCCCAGCTCAGATGCCATAAAAAGCACTCAGTTTTTTTTCTACCTTATACTTGGAGTCACCTGACTATGCCTATCATTTCTACAAAGCTCTTGCAATTAAGGACCTTGTCTTATACATCCTTATATCCCAGAATACCTTGTATTTACCACACAGGCTTTTTTTAATCATTAAAAGCCACAATTTATTGATCTCCAGAGAATATGCCCTTCCAATATCCAGATATTTGTTTCTGACATTTAGGATTACAGTTTCCGGAATTAAGTTACTAGGAAGGAGGTAGTAATAAACAGAATATTGCTTGGTGATTGTGGAATCAGAGCAAAGGGAGTTGGATTAGTAGAGATGATATCTTAATGATGCCATGGTAAATTCTAGTGAATTTTCTCTGCTCTTCAAGAGGGTGTACTTCTGTTGTGACTCACCTTCTAGATTCAGCATCTCTTTTCCTTTGCTTCTGATTCTTGAATCTTGTGTTTCCATGTATTCTACATTTCATGCAGATTGCAGCCCTTCTGTTAACACACTCTTTTGTTAAGCTATTGCTGTCTTTTCCAGTCAATCATATTTTTCCTGTAGCTAAGTGCCCAGTAAGACTGGTTGGACTTGGGGGCTCTAAACGTCTTTCAACCATCCACTTTTAGACGATATTTCAAGGTGAGCTTTGTTCACAGATGACCAATCTCATGGTAATAATCTGCCATACTCTTGAGCCTATAATATACTACCAGGCTCATTAACCCTTTTAGTTCGCAGACTGTGTATTATTATACCCATTTCAGAGGTAAGCAAATAGCAAGCTTCTAATAAACGATGGGTGAACAACGGGATGAATAAAATCTCAAAGAATTAAATTACTGTTAAGTATATTTTATTGTATCTAATTACTTTGAAGCACATTTTAAAAGAATTTCCTATATAATAAAGTTTTTTATCTGGAATTTCTTAGGGAATAAGCCATTCTGGGTGAGAGATTATTCCGGTAGCTTACTGTTGAATGGTAACTTACTGTACATTCCAAATTGTTTATTTTTTAATGGAAAGTTTTCTAAAACACCCCCGACATTCTTTACAAGAACACTGAACTAAAATGACTTCTGTACCCACTCACCATTCCACACACCAGTACCACAAGGAATGTGTATGTTTTATAGGTGCCAGGCAGATGTGGACAGCGGCACATGTGACTTTTCCTCTTGCGTACTCACACTGCTAAAGTATTTCATTTGGCTGCTGTGATGGGGACTGACAAGATATAAGACAGTCCCTATCTTTATTTGAATTAGTAGTAAACTTTAGATCCTCAGGTATTCTATAAAATTACTAGGGTTTTCAGAATTTTGTCCCCCCTTACTTTTCAGCTTGGAGTCATATTGAACAGGCGACCTGTCAAAAATCCTGTCAACTGAAAACCACAATGGTGATGACGGGAATCATAATAAAACCACTAACATTTACGTAACACTTATTAGGTTGTAGGCACTGAGCTCAGTCAGCATATGGTAGTAATTATTTCACTCCTCATAATAAGCCAAAGATGCAGGTACTATTTCAATTTCCATTTTACAGACGGTAAAACTGAAGCTCTGGGAGGTTAAGTAATGTATTCTAGGCTGAACAGTGGTAGCCAAGTGGTGATAAGCCAAACGAGAACTCCAGTACACCATACTGCTGACTCCCATCTTTTATTCAGCACTACCCGGAATGGAATGATTTGAATAAGTGATTTTTAGAAAGATAACCAAAGCTTGATCCTTTAAACATCAAAGTCATTTACTTGAAATCTTTCTAAATAATATGCATTGCATATAGCCCTCCTGTAATAAACAGAGTATATAACGTAACTCGTTCTTGCCTTGATGGCTTTACACTAATGATCGTTCATTGTGCTATGGGAAGCTTGGCAATGCCCTTTGAGACTGAAGAGGGAAAGAGAGCCTAAGCAGACCTTCTGCTGTGGTTTGAGTTTGTCGCATGACATTCATCCCCATTTTGCAGCAGCCCTGCTCCATGACTCCCTTTGGGTTGATGATGCAGTCCTTGAGAACATTCTTGGATTTTTAGTTATTTCTCTACCCTGTGATCTGTGACCTTTGCTTCTGACCTCCCAAATCTCTTAGGACAGGACTACGAGGACCTAAAAATATGTACATCAAATCTCTGATGTAAAATCAACTCAAATGTTCTCTATACGTGAGGAGAACAGGGGTAAATCATCCTATAACAAAAGGATAGGCTTTTGTTGTTGCTGCTGAATTCAGAGGGCTTTTTTTGGTGAGGTTACTATTATTACCTAAGTTGATGGGAGCAGAAATCTGTTATAATTAGGCATTAACATGGATAATAATTTCTTTAAAAAGTACATTTGAAAAAGCAGAAGTTCGTTCTACGTAACTTCAGACCAACAGAGGGATGGTATATATATGCTGAAACCAAACTCTCTTCTCTTAAGGGGGAGTAAGAGGAAGATGGTTACAATACAATCGCAGCATGGAAGATTTGCATTAGATACAAAGGAGATTTCTTGACAGTGAGTGGTGTTAAACATTGGAATGATTTATCAAAAGTTTTTTTTTAAGTACACTGATTCTATAAAAAAAATTTTTTAATGACATTCAAAAGAAACACATTTTTGCATTCATTTTGGAGAACCAAAATAATTGTTAGCAAATATGGAGATGTTTAAATTTATAAAAGCAAAACTTTTCTTCTTCTACTTCAGACCTAGGTTAATATTAAAGAAGACAGTACCCACACTTCATTATTTCATAGAGCAAAGGCGGTAGTTTTACTAATACGTCTAACACTAATACTTTCTCAAAATATCTGAGAAATATGACCACATGCGGTAAGAAGATGAAGGTGTTTTCTGGCATCCCCCCCAAAAGCAGAACTCTTGACGACAGAAAACAGAAAGTTTTCAGTGGGGAGCCATGGGGGCTGCCTTCTGTCTTATCAATCCACAAATTCTCAAATTACAGATCTGCTGTTGTTTTCTGACACATCTGCTTTGCAATGTAAAATAGTGTTTTCTTTAATAAGAATTCTTCAAAAAGCCCTTAGGCTCCTCGCCTTTGTTTGCACAGCCTGAGAGTTTTCATTTAAAGTTTTCACACTGTTTTTAAAATTCTCCTTTTTTTGTTTCTAAAATAGGCAAAGTCCATAAACCTCTGTTTGGCTTCACATTTTAGCTACATGGAAAAAGGTGGCGAGAAATGTGCAAAGAAATTCTTAAAGTTTCAATAAATGAGATTACTCCAAAGGACCAACATTGTTCTCCTCCCTCCTTTGCTGTCAAAAATGTAGGAAGGGGCTTCCATGGTGGCGCAGTGGTTGAGAATCCGCCTGCCAATGCAGGGAACACGGGTTCGAGCCCTGGTCTGGGAAGATCCCACGTGCCGCGGAGCAACTGGGCCCGTGAGCCACAATTACTGAGCCTGTGCGTCTGGAGCCTGTGCTCCGCAACAAGAGAGGCCGCGATAGTGAGAGGCCCGCGCACTGCGATGAAGCACTAGTGGCCTCCGCTTGCCGCAACTAGAGAAAGCCCTCACGCAGAAACGAAGACCCAACACAGCCAGAAATAAATAAATAAATAATTTTTTTAAAAAAATGTAGGAAGGAGGCAAGCAGAGATGCTCTTCATATAACCCCTCTTCCAAGGAAGTAAAAATCTATGAAATGAGGAAACTCACAGGTAAAATCCACTCTTTTTTACTCTATGGCAACTCTGACAATCCAGTATTATGGAAAATAGGAATATACAGATAATGAAATGATCACAGAAACATATGAAATTTTTTCTTAATAATCACAGTGAGGTTGATACTTGATGTTCTCTGTGTTGACTGAATTGGACCCGAAACCCAGATAAGCACATATTTCTCAACCCAAAGTATATATGCTTCAATTAGCTCCAAGTCCAAACTTCAACTCCTAAGGATACAGTATCCATTCATCCCCTCATGAAAAAAAAAAAAAAGAATGTTTTTTTAAGGTCTCCACTGCAAACACATACATTTGATCTTTTTACGTTAATTATGTGTAACCATAGTAAAAAAATTAAACTCATTTTTCACAATATAATGGGATAGAGGAGGCAGGCAAATGACAAACATATACAAGTATCAGGCCTTGACGGCCTGAGCATTTATCTCACTTCACCTTTAATCCAACTGAATGCTATTTGAAGCAGATGATATCCACTTTGAAGCTCCCTGATGGAATTCCTCCGGAAGACATGATCTTTTTCAAGGATAAGGGATGCCACTTTGTAATTCACTGTATTTCTACAATTCATTCTTACGTGGTCCAATTTGTTGGGGGTGGAGATTATCTAGCTACATAAAAATCATGGATACGCCCTCAGTACCAAATCCTACAAGGGAGACAGATGGAAGAAGTCTGATGCTGTGCAGATGTATGTAGTCAGCTACATCCTTATTATCTAATATGATGGATCGGGGACTGTCCTGTAAGACAGGTGTCATGCTATAAGCTAACTTGTAAGCGAAGAGAGTTTGGATAAATGACAAGATACCTAGAAATTGAAAAAAATAAAATAGTTTTCTTATACATGAAATAATGGTGTGAGTCTACAGCTGTTTCTTTGACATATTCTTCCTATTCTGCTTCTTTAGGCAAATTTTCAATTTGACTATGAGAATTCTTTCTTAAAATTGTTCATTCTTCCTTAAGTCAAGAAAACCATGATCTCTTTTTCATAAGGCGTTAATTGGACTTGGGTTGAGGTTCTATTCTGAGCTCACTGGATAGAAAGCGACAGGGCCAGGATTCACACTAGGGCTTTTGGCTCCACAGACAGTTCTCCATTAGGACGCTCAACAAATATATATTTTTTAATTGCTCATTCCTTTTCAGGTGTCCTCTTTTTCAAAACTTCAATCTTTTCAAAGTCTGCTTTCTAAGACCTTGAGTCCTTTCTTTCATAACATTACCATGACATGTTCCCTTTCACTCAACATTTCCATCAATTCTCTTTTATAAATCATTTGTTCTTCACTGGCCAAAGTCACATACCAGGGTCCAAAACCTCTCTTTTCGGGACAGGCAGCATAGAAAGACTTTTAAGAGGTTGGGTTCTAAAATTAGGGTAAAAAATGTGTTTGATTTCTACCTATACCTTTACTATCTGTATGAGTGTAGGCAAAAAGCTACTTATATTTGTATGGCTGGGCTTCTTCAACTATAAATGGAAAATATCTTTTAGAATTGTTGGAAGAATAAAATGCTAAAATATGTATAATATGCTTAGCATAATGCTGGGCTAAAATAAGACTCAGGAAGGTTAGCTGTTATGGCTAGCTCTACCTTGTAAAGATGACATTGTCAGAAATCAAGTTGCAAATTCCTCAGATGTTCTGATTTCATAAGATTGAGACCTGTGCAAAGGTCTGGATATATAAAATTCCCTAGTTCTACTAGGCTTTGCCTTTATGACAGTTACATGATCTAGAATAGGAAAATATTGGCTTCCTCTAGTCAACATCTAGCTCAGTAAGCTGCAGAATTGCTCCCTTTTTTCCTCTTCATCACACACCATCAGCACCATGGAGCTCTATGTGAAATTTGCCTTCTTGAAATGCACAGTAAAAATTCCTTCATTTTCAATCTAATCTATATCCTTTAACACAGAATAGTCGTCCTCTGCAGTACATTCCAGTCATGAGTCTCATCCCACTAAGTCTTGAGATCACATTTATCTTTTGGTATGCTGCAAGCTGAATATCTGTATTTCTTCAAAATTCATATGTTGAAATCCTGACTCCCAATATAATGCCTTTAAGAGATGGGGGCTTTGGAAGGTGATTAGGTCATGAGGGTGGAGCCCTCATGAATGGGATTAGTGCCCTTATGAAACACAGCTCAGAGAGCTCCCTTGCCCTTTGTACCACATGAGGACACAGTGGGAAGACAGCCATCTATGAATAAGAAAGCAGGCCTTCACCAGACATCAAATCTGCCAGAGCCTTGATCTTAGACTTCCCAGCCTCCAGAACTGTGAGAAATAAATTTCTGTTGTTTATTAGCCCCCCAATCTATGGTATTTTCTTATAGTAGACTAAAAGGGCTAAGACGTGGTATTAATATTACAAAATCTGTTTTGTTGACTACCGATCATCTGGCAGGCTTGGATGCCTTCAGTGCTGAAGGAGCCAATATATACACCCTAGCAGCAAACAGAGATATGGTACATGAAAAGGCTCCAGTCAGAAAAATCCAAAAAAGGTGTCTTACTGAAATGTTCCCTGGTCACCTAAGCTTACAGACATTGCAACTGCATGAAAAAGGGTTAGATGTTTATTATCTTCCTTTAGGTGAACATGGTTCATGTACATCCTAGAGTAAGGCATGACATTTAGCTCCATTTGCTGTCATTTATAATTTCTGCCAAAAGTGGGTTATGAATTTCCCTATATTCTTAAAGAGAATTTACTGGCTACCATTTAATCTTTCTTAATAAATCACAGTTATCCATTTGATGTACAAGCTGTACAATCATGGAGGAATGTCTGCAGGGGTTCATCCACGTGCAGAGTTGCCTGTACTGCCCTAGAATGGCTCCAGGCTGCTATGCTTTTTCACTTCTCATATATTTTTTTAAACAGTTTATCTCTCTCTTCCCTTGTTGTCAAGCTGTCAGTCAGCTGTCACTTTTCACTGCTGTCAGAGAGCCTGCCTTTATCGCACCCCCAATTTGATGCTGCTAATCTGCTGTCAACTGAAAAATCAGATAATCAAGACCTCTGAAATTGCATTTACAATAAGTGGTGAGCTGAGCACTGGATGGAGATTTTGAGATAGGAGTTCCAGTTTCTGCTCTGTCTATATCTAGCTGTGTGATTACCAGAAGACACTTAACTTCTCTGGGCCTTGGTGCCTTCATCTTTAAAATATGGAGCAGAGCCTCTGTGTGTGTGTGTGTGTGTGAGAGAGAGAGAGAGAGAGAGAGAGAGGGAGGGAGGGAGGGGGAGAGAGAGGGAGAGGGAGAGGGAGAGGGAGAGAGAGGGGGGAGAGAGGGGGAGAGAGAGAGAGACAGAGAGAGAGAGAGAGAAAGTGAAAGAGAAAGAGAAAGAGATCTCACCTGGACTTGAAGGCTGCTTCTCTCGCTACCAGAAAAAAACATATGAAACTTTTTTGTGAGTTAACCGAATGCAGAGTGGGGCACCACTGACCCTTTAATTGTTGAATTCAAGGATAATTTTAGTCATCACTTTATTTAACCTCACTCCTCTGAATTCACTACCAATCATCTCCTTAAAACTCTCTTCCCTTTATTCCACAGGATAATTCTCTCATTGATGACCTCCTGACTCTTTTATCTTTTCTTCTCATTTCAATCCTGGGCTCTTCCTCCACTAACCCCTTAAGGGTCAAGAGTGGGAAAGGCCAGTCCAAAGCTAAAGATCAGGGTCATAATGAGAAACCAGCAACACGCCTGAGAAGCAGGATCTGTGTCCTGGAAGCCAACTTGAAGACTGTGTTGCGGTGTGTCCAATGCTGCTGATGTGTGATGTAAGATGAGGACTGAGAACTGACCACAGGATTTAGAGGCATGGAAGTCATCAGGGACCTTGACAAAAACAGTCTCAGTGGAGTAGCTTTAAGAAAGAACAATGGGAATGAAATTGGAAACAAGTGTAAACAACTCTTTCAAGAGGTTTTGCTACTGAGAGAAATAAAGAAATGAGGTAGTAGCAGAGGAAGAAGTGGAATCAAGAGAGAATATTTTTAAGATGTAAAACAAATAGCGTTTTTTGTATGCTAATAGGAACCATCCAGAGAAGAGGAAAACGGATGACGCAGATCAGAGAAAAAAAATTGCTAGAAAAATCATTTTTAGGTATGCAAGAAGGATGGGCTCCAGCAAAGAAGTGGAAACAGGGCCTTAGTCAGAAGCAAGGTCAATCCACCAATAGTTACAGGTGTGAAGGTAAAAAATATGCACCCAGAAGTACATAATTGGGTAGATGTAATGGTGGCAGCATATAGAAATTCTCTTCTGATTGCTTCTATTTTTTTCAGTCATGATCTGAGAAGGAAGACAGAAGATTTGGTATTAAAAGCTTATAAAGAGGGGCTTCCCTGGTGGTGCAGTGGTTGAGAATCTGCCTGCCAATGCAGGGGACACGGATTCGAGCCCTGGTCTGGGAAGATCCCACATGCCGTGGAGCAACTAGGCCCGTGAGCCACAATTACTGAGCCTGCGCGTCTGGAGCCTGTGCTCCACAACAAGAGAGGCCGCGATAGTGAGAGGCCCGCGCACCGCGATGAAGAGTGGCCCCCACTTGCCACAACTAGAGAAAGCCCTCGCACAGAAATGAAGACCCAACACAGCCATAAAATAAATAAATAAATAAAATAAATAAAGAGGATACATTTAAAAAGAAAAAAAAGCTTATAAAGAAAGGAAAATGCATGATTAGTTATTTAGAACAGGGGAATTATGGTACACTCACCATGCAGCTCAACAGGTCCATGTGGATTTAGGGGTCATGAATTTAGAGTAGGCTAATAGGTACGGCTGGAGGTTTTCCTCCTAATCAAATATGAAAGAAAAGGTGCAAAAGATTTGAGAGTACACACAAGAAAGGAAGTATGATGACAGAATGTGGGAGTTAAACTGGAGAAAGAAGGAGGAAAATTAGGACAAGAGAAGAATGAACATAAGGAGCTGGCTCCTTACCATCAATGGATGCTAGGTTCTAGTGAGACCAAAAGGCTGCCTGAGTCAGGATGATAAAAAGAATATATAAAGGACCTCTTTATTTATATTAGGCTGTTCCTTTGGCAGAGTACTTCTTTACATTCACGTGTTAAAAGAGGGCAAAGGGGAAGATAGTCCTTTATATTCAGGTGGCAATAAATGTGCTACGTTATAAAACAATGGGGATGAAGGAGTTAATAAGATGAATTAAACTTTATTAAGGTTTTTATGTGCCAGGCACTCGGCTGGGCATTTGGCACACATTATTTCATTTAATAGCTACATCATGCCTATGAGGGGATAAGGTAAATATAATCATAACCATTAAAGAACCTAAGCTCAGGGTCATATCACTTGCACAGGTCACAGAGCTAGTAAGTGGTGGTCAAGACTCAAATATGTGCATGCCTAACTACAGTATTTAAGAGCTTTCCCACTTCAAAATGTTTTAATACATATAATGAAATATTTTCAAGTGAATATTCTTTCTTGCTACTATTTTTCTGGTCTTTGAGAATGAGGCAGTGGAGGGGTGAGGAAGGTAATAGGTACAGCAGGTACTACAAGCCCAATGTTGAATTTCTGTATGACAGACATGCTCTGAGTTTTAACAATTATCACCTTTATAAATCCTCAAATATTTTGCTGAAATATGGCTTTTTCCCTTCCCTGATTAATATACCTTATATTATATATTATTAGAGCACATTATATTAATAATTTAAGTATATGTTCTGCTTTGTTTTTAAATTAAATTCGAGAGAAAGATAGAAGCGTTCAAAAATTTTTTTATTTTTAATCACCTTGGTTATTTTGCCTTTGGAATTACTAAATATTTTTCAACATCTCAACAAAATAATACTCTTTTAAGACTGCAGGCATTAGAATGATTGTCATTCATGCAAATAATCACTTACTTACACTATATGAGTTTGGGTTGGATAAAGCAAATTACCATTTGAAAATAATTCAAATAACACTCTGGGCTAAGACCTTGCTTATGAATGTTATCTTGGCCACAATATTTTTTAACCTTCTTCCATTTAGCTAGATTTATTTATGGTAATACAGTCCAAATTAATAAACTATACAATTGCCACAGGTGTATTAAACATAGGATGTTGTAGGACTATATCAGATGCAAATGAATTTTAAAACATACTATTTATTTGGAATTCTATAGCAATAATAACTAAGATGTGCTATAACTACCTATTCACTTAAAGATGTGCATTTTGACGATATATTATTATATGAAAAACTCAAAAGCATGTCAAAAAATAAGGTTCAAAATATGATCTAAAGCAGTGGTCCCCAACTTTTTTGGCACCAGGGACCGGTTTCATGGAAGACAATTTTTCCACGAACCGGGGGATGGTTCAGGCGGTACTGCGAGCAATGGGGAGTGATGGGGAGCGGCACATGAAGCTTTGCCCGCTCGCCCGCCACTCACCTCCTGCTGTGCGGCCCGGTTCCTAACAGGCCCGGGGGTTGGGGACCCCTGATCTAAAGTATAAGCTGTGTTCTAGCTAATCACAGATCTAAAGTATAACAATCATATTTTTCAGAAGTTGACATTCTCTCATCACACATATGAAAATTATATATTACAAATACATATTATATACATATTTACATATATATGAAAATCAATTGAGATCTTAGTTTCACTTAGCTTTATAGTTTTCAAAACTGTAAATAAATCATTAAATATTTTTGACAAATGATCTATAGTGACAGGAAGATTAGATAGTTAACAGAAAATTTAATCAAAAGTCATAGAGTCTAAATTTTAATACAGTCTCTGACAGTAATCAGCAGTGTGAGCACAAGCCAGTCTGCTTCTCCGGCCTTCTGTTTTCTGAACTCCATAAAGTAAGGATCAGGCAAGTTGTTCTAACTTAAATTTTATGACTCACTAGCTTGATTTGGTATTAGGCAGATTTTTCTTCAATGCAATATTAACTAGTAAGACACTTAAATCAGTATTAGGGGTGTGGAAGAGTGGGTGTCCCCACAGCAAAATCTGGGTGAACTCAGTAAGTCCAGAACATAGAGACTAACGCTGATCTCCTGCATAACATATGCGGATATTAAATTGTCTCCTGCCTTCATTTCAAGGAGGGGGAAGAAACAGCTGTCCCTGAACTCTTTTTAAGGACACAGTCAGTTACAAAACAGCAGCATCCCCAGCTAGGATGAGTCCCACTGAAGTAAACTTTCTATTCACAAGGGGAAAATATTCCTGGTGGTAGTAAAAACAATTTTGCTAGGTTTAATCAAAAGTGAAAAGGAATTCTAGAATGTTCCCTTTGAGCCACATCATCCATTGCTAATTCAGGGTGGGCCCAGAGATAAGGGTAATAAAAAATATCCTTAGTGACTGAGAAAAAGAAATGGCAATTTAAGTGCATTTGCAACCCAATATAGAAGACCTAACTCTTTACTAAGATAATATAAATAATAAAAAATGGGAAAAGGGGAAAAAAAACGAAAAAACAGCATGGGAAATGAAAGTAATCTAAGCAGTAAAATTTAACACTGATTTACTTAGAAGTTACTATTATACATATAAACCAATGGGCATAAGCTGAATACAAAGGTTGAGACCTACGCTTGACAATGACTTCTGTAGCAAAACAACAAATAAACAAAACAGTAAGTGTTAAAAGCCAAAGCACCTTGCTTTGGCAAACAAATAAATAAGAGAAAAGAAAGGAAGAACTCAGTATCAGAATTAACCATTCAGTGACAGGTTGGACACATGATTATTTAAAATCTTTGTAAATCACAGCATGGCGAAATAGAACTTGATTCTCTAACTTATCATGCTTACGCTGAAAAGCCAAAATTGGCAAGAACATCACCGATTTTTACACAATTGGGGAATAATTTATGACACAATATTGAAAATGGAGTTAAACATACTGACCTGCTCACATCAGGAAACCTGATGGGAAAGTAAATAACTTGGCACTTGGGTCTGATGATGCTTTCCAGATCTTTGGGTCTGTGATCAGGAATCAGCTTCATGAATTTTCCAATAGAAGTGAGAAATGACTCCATATTAAAAACCGAGTTGAATACCACCACATCAGCCACCAGGCTGCAAAGGGAAAGGATAAATGCATACGGTGAGCCCACACTTGTTCAGTTATTTTTATAAGCCTAAGACTTTTTATTAATCAGAGTTTATACTGCACCTTGGGTTTGCAAAGAACTCTGCACTTCCTACCAGTATTTATCAAAATGACTCTAGTAGATAAGTTAGTTTCATTAGCATTATATCAAGGGAAGGTAGATTATTGGCATCAGAGAGGAAAGGCAGGAGAGGAATTAAGTCATTTAATGGGATCCTATGACGCTTCAAACCAAAGTATTGGGTTGGCCAAAAAAGTCCGTTTGGTGTTTTCCGTAAGATGGCTCCAGTAGCATTTTAGTTGTCTTTAACTTCATTCGAAATAATTTTGTTAGATTGCATTGTGACAGCTGTCACATCAGCGTGCCTTTAAAAAAAAAAAATCAAAATTGGTGAATTTCTGTGTAGCCATTTTAACATTGAAGATGGGAGAAAAAAAGCAACATTTTCGGCATATTATGCTTTATTATTTCAAGAAAGGTAAAAACTCAACTGAAACGCAAAAAAAAAAAAAATTTGTGTGGTGTATGGAGAAGGTGCTGTGACTGACTGAACACGTCAAAAGTGGTTTGCAGGGCTTCCCTGGTGGCGCAGTGGTTGAGAATCTGCCTGCTAATGCAGGGGACACGGGTTCGAGCCCTGGTCTGGGAAGATCCCACATGCCACGGAGCAGCTGGGCCCGTGAGCCACAATTGCTGAGCCTGCGCGTCTGGAGCCTGTGCCCCGCGACGGGAGGGGCCGCGATAGAGAAAGGCCCGCGCACCGCGATGAAGAGCGGTCCCCGCACCGCGATGAAGAGTGGCCCCCGCTTGCCGCAACTGGAGAAAGCCCTCGCACGAACCGAAGACCCAACACAGCCAAAAATAATAAATAAATAAATAAATAAATAAGAAAAATCCTTTAAAAAAAAAAAAAAAAAAAGTGGTTTGCAAAATTTCGTGCTGCAGATTTCTCGCTGGACGATGCTCCATGGTCCAGTAGACCAGCTGAAGTTGATAGCGATCAAATCGAGACATTAATTAAGAACAATCAATATTACACCATGCGGGAGATAGCTGACATACTCAAAATATCCAAATCAAGCGTTGAAAATCATTTGCACCAGCTTGGTTACGTGAATCGGTTTGGTGTTTAGGTTCCATGTAAGTTAAGCGGAAAAAAACCTTCTTGACCGTATTTCTGCATGCGATTCTCTACTTAAACGTAACGAAAACGTTCTGTTTTTAAAACAAATTGTGATGGGCGATGAAAAGTAGATACTGTACAATAATATGCAACAGAAGAGATGGTGGGGCAAGCAAAATGAACCACCACCAACCACACCAAAAGCCAGTCTTCATCCAGAGAAGGTGATGTCGTGTATATGGTGGGATTGGAAGGCAGTCCTCTATTGTGAGCTTTTTCTGGAAAACCAAACGATTAATTTCAACAAGTACTGATCCCAATTAGACCAAGTGAAAGCAGCACTCGATGAAAAGTATCCAGAATTAGTCAACAGAAAACGCATAATCTTCCATCAGGATAATGCAAGACCGCGTTTCTTTGATGACCAGGCAAAAACTGTTACAGCTTGACTAGGATCAAGCTGATTCATCTGCCGAATTCACCAGACATTGCACCTTCGGATTTCCATTTATTTCGGTCTTTACAAAATTCTCTTAATGGAAAAAATTTCAATTCCCTGGAAGACTGTAAAAGGCACCTGCAACAGTTCTATGCTCAAAAAGATAAAAAGCTTTGGGAAGATGGAATTATGAAGCTGCCTGAAAGACGGCAGAAGGTAGTGGAACAAAACAGTGAATACGTTGTTCAATAAAGTTCTTGGTGAAAATGAAAAATGTGTCTTTCATTTTTACTTTAAAAACCGAAGGAACCTTCTGGCCAACCCAATGTATTTTTCCGCAATGCCAGGAATTTTCAATATTATCACCAAGTACAGGAGGACCTTTTTCTTTGTGGCCCAACTACCCACGTTGGGTTTCTATGTCAGTGATGTACTTCGTTTTACACCACAGTACTGAGAACAGAACACTTGCCATACTTTTCACTGCCTTCAAGGAGACTAATCCAGATAAAGCTATTTCATACTAAGAGCATACCTTCATAACATGTGGTTAAAGTCTATTTCTCATTTTAACCCTTGCTTCAAGAAACTGTTAGGTTTTTTAAAGTTCTGAGACTACACAGGAAGGATTATATAGAAACTCTACAAATAACTTATTTTTTTATTATATTAGATTTGGAGTAGTCAGAGAAATAGAAGAAATTGGTGAAAATGGATCCAGAAATCCATACCACTAGGTCCTACTGATTACATAATGTATTATAAAGGACCACAACATCATGGACCTTCAGAATTAAACAAAAGAAATATAATATTGGCTGTTGCTTTCGATGCAAAGGCTGTGATCCTCTCCTTAGTATTTTTTTTATTAAAAATAATCTAAAATACATAGTTAGAAGGAAATGTAAAAACAAAGTTTATGTATCATTAATATGTCAGTAGTTTCCAAATTTGCCTATAACATTTCCTTGGAAACCAATGAACACAAATGATAACTATGGGTGAGCTGGACAAACAGGAATATGTACTATGTTCCCTTTATGAATCAAAAAATCATTTTAATAAATCATTGTTTTGTTTTTTAAAATAACCCTCTTTGCTTTAAGCCATGATTCAGTGTCTCAGTGTCACTGGATCTCAATAAAATGCATACAAATGCTTTGATAAGAAGGTAAACAAGATCAAACAGAAAAAGCAGTTAGTTTTATTTCACCCTGAAAAGGACATCAAGGAAACTGAAAAGAAGACATGCAAGCCCACAAGACTGTAAAACACAAATGAATAAACAGAGCTTATAGAGCAGGAATACCACAGCAAGTCCTCAGTTTAGTTTAATTCACATTTACTGAGACAGTCAAAGTTTCTATTATCAATACATAGCAGAATGAAAAACTAACAAAAGGAATGTTGACCTGCCACCCCTATCTGCCCCCCACTCCTGCAAAATTGTTTTCCCATACAAGTTTTTTTTTTTTAGTTGCAACCTAGTGCAAATTTGGGATTAGCAGTGATTACAACATGGATAATACAAGAGAATGTCACAGAAGTGCCGACACAATATCAAGCAATAAGGAAGCCAATATAATAATATACCAAAAGTTGAAGGATGTTTTACAGCTAGTCTGTTTTCACCATATGCCATATATTGTAATAGTGACCCACAGGTCATAATACGTAGTTATGGCATGTGTTCATCAGTCAGAGGGTTAGTGAAACCTCTATTTAAGGTGAGTGCTTGTGTCAGTCATCTCTGAAGTCCTTAACTGTCACACAGTCAAGAAAGAAACCTGACAGTGCCAACAAAAGCAGAAGTCAGCAAGAAAACTAAAGAAACATTTTACGAAGCTGAAGTCATACTTTTCAAACTGAATCTGAACAGGACTGCTTTCTGACACTCTTATTTTTCCTCTGGACGACTGCAAGCCAGTTTTTTTCTCACTAAGAGTCCCACCAATGATCAAGCCCACTTCTTTCTCTCCAAGCTCGTCTATCAGTTTACTCTCTTGAGAAGAGCAATGCTGAAAAATTATATATAAGCTTTTATAGTCTCATTCCCTTTGAGCAAAACAATCTTTTCTGAAACAGAGAGATGAGGCGTAGTGAGCTAAAAATTTTTTTAGCTATCTGCCCTCAAACGGCATTCAACCCAACTACTTATATTCTTAAAACCCCAGTTTATGCCAAATTAAAGTTCCAAGATAGTTTACAGAAGTATTCTTTTTCATGCATTTCCTCTATGATATGAGTGGGTGTAACTTCCATTAACTTTAAAGCCACCCATAAAGGGAAAAATAGACTTAATTTTTTTCCCCAGTTATTTCTCAGGGGTAATAAACACACACTATTTGAGGAAAAGAATGATGCTAATTCAAGAAACCAAAAGAATATTACAAATGTTTTCCATATTGATAAAGCACAAAATGATTTTATTTTTGCCTTTAAAACATATTTTCCCCCTCTGTTTCAATATAAAGAATTTTAATTTTATTATGAAATTTTAAAACGGTTGCTTTTTTTATGAGACCATTTGATGTGAAGCAGCTCCACTCTATTTTGATAGCGCTGCTACTTCATTTGAAGCAGCTTGTAAAAATGACTGCAGGAAAACATTTACAAAATGCTCAAAACACAGAAGTATTACCATCTAGCTGTTTTTCTATGTCAGTGAAACTATAGAATATACTTGCAAAAGAGCTGGAATTCTGTTTAAACACATCATCAATCCCAGTTGCTAATAACTATTAAAAAAGGCGAGTAAACTGAACCCAATCACTGCCAAACTGACTCCCTTTGAGTGTTGCAGTTATGTGGCTGGGATCCAATAGCAAAGCTGTTTCAGAGTTGTTATTAACTTCTTTCATTAACTAAGCTTCAGGAGATACACTTTGTTGAAGTAACAGTAGAGAAGGACCATCACCTTTGAAATGTCATGGTATTTTAAGGCTAGGCAGTTTCAGAAGACTCAAGAGGGGAAAAAAAACCTCCTAAAGATTCATTTTCCATAGTTTTCTCTTACAAACAATAAGAAAAAAAAAGGACAAAAACCCCTTGCTCCATTATGCTTTAATTTTTGTTTATTCCTCTGTAAATTTCTATTTTGATTTCAGCTGGATACATGGAAAGTAGCTGGTAAATAAAAGTTGACTCACTGCCTTTTTCTAAAAGTATGTCTCACACAGTAGATGATGGAATCAGGGGCTGAAGAAGGTCCCTGTCACCCCTTTGATTCTATTTTGAATGTTGTAGAAAATACAGTTAGATAATTAGTTCAACATTTAGATTGTTACACATATGTATTTTATAAAAGGATTAGCTGTTCTCTTATATGTACATATTGCAGAGGCACAAGTAATTCCTACCATGGAAGGTATGTTTAAACATTTGCTCCTAATTTAAGGTATTTTTAAAATAAGTGTACAGGAGGTCTCCAGATTTAAAAGCTAACTATAAGGAAAAAGATGGCAAAGGACTAAATATAATGATACAATCTATACCTACCATGAGAGAATTTGGTTGTATCCATATTGGAAATCCCTCTCCTGACATTTCTTGACAGGATATACCAATTGGTTCTCATGGAAGTACAGAATCTTTTTCAATTTCCCAAGGTCAGGCCGAAGGGCAGCCAGTTCGGTCAGGTTAAGCACTGAGCTTGCGAAGAGGATCCTAGGAAACAAGGAAATTAGGGTTACCACCCCGAGCATACTTGAAGTGGGCATCCTGTGCCTTCTCACCTCTTTCCTCATCCTACCCCAAGGAAAACATATCCCCCATAGGGACACATCAAGAGTTAAGCCTTAATACCATGTAGCAGCATTCTAAGTTTTGATCTCTTAAAATGCAGCTGCTAAGAACTATAAAAGCCCTGAATCTCATTGGTCTTCTCAGCTCAGCTACAGAGAGATGCAAAAAAAAAAAAAAAGCTGGATGGATTTTATTGAAAAAAGCCAAGAAAAGCTCCATCTGAAGGACAAATGGAACAAAGATAAGGCTGACTGGGGAATACTTTGCTTGCCAGTTTCATTACACTTTACTTCTTTATGCAACCAACTACTGAAATTCAATATATGAGCAGGAATGGCACGTGTTCGTGTTATGACATAAACCCTTTTGATTTATGCAATAGACTTATCTAGTGAGGGCTTTTTCTCTTGGCATGTTTTCTTATGCCCCCCTTTTAAATATTCTGCAATATTTGTGGGTTTTTTTTTTATATTTTCTTCTCGATTACTGGACTGCTGATGGCACTGTATGTACACTCTGTAATATCCCTTATATAAAACATAAATTTTGAAAATTAAGAAAGCCTGGTTCCTTGTCTTTGGGGGGAAAAAAGGAAACTGAAAGTCTACCTATCCATGGTTATAAATGAAATAGTGTCTATTTACTCACTCATTCCACAAACATTTATCATAAATGCCTACTAGCTAACAAGGTCAAGCCAGGAAGAACAGAAAAGATGAACAAGACAGCCTGCAGAATGAATGCTGCCAATAACAGTGGCATGTACAAAGTACTAGAGGAACAAACAGACAACTGTCTGGGACAACCTGGAAATATTTCACTAATGAGGTGGCTAACACGTGTGGACACAAAAGAGGGACAAATTACAGTCCCTGAGCAGCTGAGGACATTTAGATGGCACAATTTTGATGGAATTCCACCTTTATAACATAATATAGCATCATTTGACCCTTACAGCTTTAATTCCCATTCTAAAAAATGAGGTCCAAGAAGGTTAAGGGTTTTTCCTAGAATCACACTGGTAGTAAGTGGCAAAGCAGAGATTCCCAGTCTTCTAAGCCCGAAGTACTATTCATTACACCACAGATATGAATTCGTTGTGGACCACTTACATTGCAAACACATTTTATTGTACTTAATAAATACAAAATAGCATCCTTGTTATTACCATGATTACAACTACTATAAATTCTCCCTTGCTGACAAGCCAAATGGCTAACTTCAGGTGTTTATATGATCTGCAGCACTAGCCTTTCACATAAGAAGAATGATTACATAATAAGTGCATACATCATAAAGAGGAATTCAAGTGTCTTCTTCATGGGCTAAAAAAGGCACATAAGACCAAAAAGCAGCCACCTCCCTAAACTCACATTGCTGTATTAATGCTATGGTTTATTGCTTTAAAGTAAAAAATCTTATCGAGGAGATGCATTTTTAAAAAGTGTCTATTTGTACTCAACTAAAGCAAATAGAAAATTCATGTTCAGAAAACGTCCTCTATTTTTTCCAAAAATATTCCCACCACCACCACTAAGTATAAGCTTTTCTAAAATTTAGATTGAAAATTCTGAAATATGAAGATTTTTGCTTATCTACAAATCTGATCTTTAGTAGAGATAACAATAAAATTTAATCTCAGTCAATCTATATTTTCCTTAAAAGAAAACAGATGGCAACTTGTGGATCAAGTTATTGAGTAATACACCCCCCTCTATTCCCACTCCCCATTACCAACATACAAACTACTGCAAACAATGACTCATTGTTAATCATTAAGACCTGAGCAAACTCAATGTTCTTCACACACAAGGAAGAAAAACTCATTAACTGCAGCTTCCATCTATTTATTAATTATAAAAAATCGTACCCTTATAATGGAGAAATTTGGTAGACATCAACTTACCCAAGTGACCAAACTTAATATGAACAATAATGGGCCAAAGGGATATCATGTATCTCCCAATGTGATACACTGAGAAAGACAGAGATCACCAATTCCTGACAAAAATGCTCGATCTGAATTTGGTCGTGAGGAAACAGCCAGACAAATATTCTGAAAAATAAATGGGCAGGATCTCCAAAAAATGTCAAGGTCATAAAAGGAAAAAAATCTAGAGTAAAGGGAAATAAAAAGACCCCCAAACAAAATGCAATGTGTGATCCTTGATGGGATACTGAATGGGGGAAAAAAAAAAACAGCTGTAGAAGATACAAGAACAATAGGGAAACTCTGAATATAAAATTGCAAAGTTTTATCAATCTTAAATTGAAGTGTATTGATTTTACTGCAATTATGTAGGAGAATATCCTCATTCTTAGGAGACACGTGTTGAATTATTAACATGTGAAGCGTAATGATGTCTGCAACTAATTCTTAAATAGTTCGGTCCAAAGGCCACTAATAACAAATATTCAAATATTCATAGATCGAAATAAATGTGCAAAATGTTAACATTTGATTAAATAAATGATATATTGTAACTCACTGATCTAGTCTTGCAAATTTTTAAGTTATACATTTATAAAACTACAAATTTGGGAGGATATTCATTAAATGGCAGTAAGCAGAAGGGGAAAATATGCCACATTCCATAAACAGTAAACCCATCATATATGTATTTCTAGTCAGACTCCAATTGTTCATTTCCTCCAAGAGAACTATCCTCGGGGTGGAACATCTGTAGCAAATGTTTAACTAAAGCAAGCCCTTCCCTCTCCTCCTACCACATACCGCCTCTCCTTACCCTATCTACCAGCTGATCCATAATCAAGGAATCCAAATTTAAAATTGAGACTTCCAAATAAAAGCTCTCAAACGAGAGAATGCAATACATTCAGAAGTAAAATGGCAATGATTTTCATAATATTACCCATTTGGGACTGCCCACACCAACACTTCCTTCAGTTTGTTCAATCCTTAACAGGAAACTCATTTTATTTTTATAACTAATCTTGAAATAGCGCTCACTACTTCTAAATTGTGGGAATTATCTCCAACATTAGTAAAACATTTCTCTTTGCTTTTCTGCTTGTAAAATCAAAGTTAAATTGGACAATAAGCAACTCCTCAAATATTCAGCTCAATGACACCTAAAAAGAAGTGATGAAGATGCCCACAAAAGAAATGCAGGTAAGATTCACAGGCAATTTTTTTCTTTGCCGTCCTCCATCAATTAAAAAGAAGTGTATAATACAATGAATGACATCACTCAGTCAGCAGCTAATCCCTAGGCTCCCAATGTTCATCTTGCCTCAGGTATTATTTAAGCAATAAATCCTAACAAGGTGAGCTTTACCATCCCACACTGTGTCTCTGGCAGGAAAGGGCACAAGGTGATAGCAAAAACCACTAGGAACAAGATAATTCCTGACAGCTGCTGCTTGAGCACAAGTTAAATTGAACAGTTTATCTCAGCATGAAGATGTTATAAGGTTTTATGTTTAATATTTTTAAATTAACATAAAACCCAGAGAAAGCAGTTGGGCAATCTTTCACAAACATGACATACTACAATCACTGTATAAGCTGGATTAGTACTTATTACCATGCTACTACAGAATTAAGCTGTTTTTAGACCACCAAAGAGCTTTAAATTGCAACTTTTGTCTCTGTAAGAGAAACCTATATTTAAAATGTCTGCTAAATTCAAATTAATGGCTACATCATTAGCTTACCATCTCACCAAAAGTATAAGTAAGCTGCTATTATAATCGTCTAACCAAAACAGCTCTGTGCTGTAAAAGTACATGAATGCCGTTCTAGGTATTTGGGATTGTATGCATATACATGCTTCAAGTATTTTCAATGCACATTATACCTACAGTCTGAGTCATATTTGCTTAAGGAATCCAAAATTATTCAACACAATGAACTTCTAGATTTTATTTTTCTTTGATTCAGTTTGAATACACTAGTTGTTTGCCTTTTATCCTATTTTCTTAATATGTCAAATGAGATGTTAAAATATACATCAGCACTGTAGGAGTGTGACTACTATTATCAAGATGCACACTTTTATACCTTAAATGGCATGAAGGGTCAGTGAAATGAGAAACAGAGGACAGGCATTCAATATTCCAACCACCGCCATATACAATCTAGGAGAAAATCCTTCATGGACTAATTATCTCACTCTTGACCCATGAAGTTTTTTCAATAGCCCCCCACCTTCCGAAACCATTTATCACATAATGGGATACAGAACACAGATTTAACACAGATACCAATTTGGGTTGTTATTTATACTTAAATAATTCCCTGCAGGGCTTTCAACAAGCCTTTGACAGAAGAGTGAATGCCATCTTCCAGCTGTGTCACCTTGCTCAATACTTAAATTTCTTGTCTAGATACACGTTGCCCAGCCTCACTCCCTAAGTCTTCCTTCATTCTTTTGTTGCCTATCTTGAGTTCCTGTTCCTTGATATCTACTCCCAGGATTCTAGATCCTGTACATTCTGTGATACAATATTTTCTGCAAGAAGGAAATGTTCTATATCTGTACCGTCCAATACAGCAGCAACTAGCTACTTATGGCTATCAAGCACTTGCAGTGTGGCTAGTGTAACTGAGGAACTAAATTTTAAATTCAATTTGATTTAAGTTTAAATTAAATAGCCGTAAATTAATGGGAAAGCACAACTCTTGATGGACCAGCTTCCCTTAACCCAACACTCCACCCATCCTAACTGAATGCAATTCCTCACTGAATTGATTTTCTTGTATAGACCCTTGATCTACTTGTGATAATCTAATTTCTAAGTTCCTCCTGATTTGCTGAATTTCACCTACCAGGGTCTCCAATTCTAGAATGCCAGAATGCTATTTTTTTCCTTCTGATAATTAGAAAACACATGTTCATTACAGAAAATGTTTTAAGTACAAAAATTATAAATTAATTATCATGCACAACCACCCCAAAAGAGATGGCCACTATTTGCACTCTGGCGCTCATTTAGTCAGTATACATTGAGTATCTATTATTTGCAAGGTACTAGGCTAAATGATGGACCTAAAATATAAAACAAAGTAGCTCAGGCAAGAAGAAAATTGGCAGGCTGAGGAACTGAATAAGGACCAAGGAAGCTGGAGCAATTAATTCAATGAATGGCCAGAGAAGATGCTGAGGAAGTCTATGGGCCTTTGTGAGACATGAAAATAATTTTGAATTTTATGGTAAGAGCAATGGAAAGAGAATGAAGGATTTTAACTAGGGAAATAACAAAATAATAAATGCATATTGGGTGAATTTACCTTTATTCTTTCACTTTGTAATATGTATAAACCATCGCAATTTTAATTTTTTTTGCTTTTAATGCATGTTTTGCTATGTTAAAAATTATTTCTGAAACATATATTTTAACAGATTTCATGATACGATGTGTCATAATATCATCGACCCGAACATGATTTTTAACTTTTTAGATTCATGATTTTTAGATTGATTTACATCTATAAAGTTTAAAATTTTTCTTGTATAATCTCTTGTATTTCTATTGTATCTGTTTACGTATTTCATGAGATGTTTTATTATTTTTTTAATATCAGAGAACTTTACTCTGACTGCTGTATGGAAAACAGACTGTAAGGAATCACTTTGCAAGAAGGGAGAAGAGTAGGAAAGAGAAAAGAAATGTCAGTCTCTAGGACTAAAATGATAGCGTTGATGGTGCTGAGAAGCGGTCTGACTGGGTTTTTGCTGACGGTGCTGTCCAGGTTTGCTGATGAACTGGATGTGAGAAGTGAAAGAGGAGTGCTACCCTTTCCTCTGCTGTATCACTTCCAAAGTGTGTTGACAGTGTTTCAATGTAACAGGAGCTCAATGATACATACATGCATACGCCAAAATTACTTCCAAACATTTCAAAAGTCTTCGGCTTAAATATATTTTTTAAATTTATAAAAACCTGTGTAGAAAGTTCTAATATTCATTAATCATTGATATACAAAATTTCATTTTAACTATGCTTTAGGTGTCAGCTACTTTATCTTAATTAGAACATTTCTATTGCACGTTTAAATGCTATGGATTTTCAAAAACCTTGAAGAATGTGCATAACCAAATGTTTCCATTTGCTAAAACAATTAAAAATACAAGATGGAAGCATATTTAAAGGAAAAAGAAATGGAGTCATTTAATTTCCTAGGTTCTTGTGGGGGGTAATTTACAGGCTAACACAGTATCCAGCTTCCCAGTAGCTGTCCCATGATGTAGCATCAATTAATAGGTCAGTTTTTCCACCATGTAATGTTCCTTTCCTGTGCTTATCATGATAGCTAGGAGAGCACAATGTAAAGAACACTTGTCCAGAAGGCAGGGAATTGAGGTATGTAGGTAGGACCTGCCATTGAGCAAAATCTCCAACTGGTTTCTTAACATCTATCCACTCTACAGTCATCAACACTCTGACCTGCCTTACAGATGCTTAAGGAGACAAATTACATAACACCTGTGGTGCTTTCTTAGCTACCAGTGCCACTTAAATTTGGGTATCTCTTAAATTACTCAAGCAAGCTCTCAAGTGTTTTAACTCTTGGTATCTGACATAGTATCTAATCCATAAAAGATACTCAGTAATTATGTTTGTAACAAGAAAGGAAGAAAAGGAAGGGAGGAAGGGCCCTATTATTGAAAAAATCACAAATAAACTGAAATTTTTACTGTGTACAGAAACACTTTTATATATTTTGGGACTAGCATCTGTTAAGAGTATTCTTCTAAGACACAAGGTACCATGAACTATTCAGAACATTTATAGATATATCTGTTTTATGCCATCTATCAATAAGTCAACAAATCAAAATATTATCAAGTCTCCTGACTTGACAAGCTAAGAAGTATATCACCCCTGTGCCAAAAGAGCTGACAATATAATTGGCAAAACAAGCCATAAGTAGAGGAAACATTAAATAGCAATAAAAAAGATAAGTAATAGCTCTGTCCTGCACAAGATATGTAACAAAGCAGTGCAAGGCTGATTATGAATGAAGGCAGAGGCACTAAGCCCTATCCGTTCAGAGGAAGAAGAGAAAACTAAGGGCAGCAGAAAACCAGGAAGTCTCAAGTTTATTGAGAGTAGCAGGGGAGGCCTGGGTCCTGAGGTTTTGGGTCTAGAAGGATCAGTGCTATTTAAATAAGTCAGAGAGGAAGGACAGTTGGCTAAAGTTCAGGGTTTGAATAAAAGGAAGTAAGACTGAAAAGGTGATCTTCCACCAGACCTAGAGGTACCCGAATGCAGGATGAGAAGTTCATACTTTATCTGTTAGCCATATGGGGATTCACTGTACATTTATTATCATACTGGAAAGGCTTTATTTCTTCTTACTATCCTTAATTAACTGAGTTATGAATGCTCACTGGCTAAGAAAAGTGGTAGTAAAATGAGAGGAAAAGGAATCAAATAAAGTACCACCATCACTACCACTCTCAAAATAAGGGAAGTTGTTCTATACATAACCAAATATAGATAAAACCAATTCACTTAAAACCACGGCTCTCCATCATCACTTTTTTTGATAATGAGATCCTTAAGTCTCTGTAATATTCTAAAGGAAGACAGGGACCCATGTATTATGCAAGGTTTTTTTAAGTATATCTTATTTAATCATCATCCTAAAAGATATGTCCTATTATCCCCATTTTACCAATTAAGAAATTAAAGTATTACAAGAGGTTTGGTGAAGTGCTAAGACAATAGCAGTTACTAAGAGGCAGAGATGAGTTTCAAATCCAAGTTGATGTGGCCACAAAGTCTCTGCTTTTTCAGTTAACTCCACACTGATTTTGAACCATCTAAGATTAGAATGTGACTCACTGTTTCCTGCTAACTGCACTTTTTATTATAGTCTATGTTTGAAAAATAAAAGAATATAAATGGTACAAAGAAGAACTGCACTAACCTGAGCAATTTTATTTCATCCCTTCATTCATCACATATTTACTGGGAGATTACACTGTTAGACAAATTGCAGAAAGGTGATGACCATCAATGCAGGACCTCCTGAAGAAATGCAATCTAAGCAACACCCTAAATAACAGGAAGGAGTCAGCTGACTGAAATAATGAGGAGGTGGGCAGGGCAGGGGGGATAGAGAGAAATGGCTGATATTAAGAGCAACAGAGGAAATAGAAATGATGATGACTGGGAGGGAGAGGCTAAGGGTGACTCAAGGGTTTCTAGCTTGTGTAATCAGATGGGTAGTAGTAACATTCCTTAACACAAGAGGAGAAAACAAATCAGCAGTTGGAGTAGAGGAGAAATACAGAGACAGATTTTACAAATGTTGAATATAAATGGAGTGTCCAGTAGGTAACTAAAGATAATATATAATAGACCAATGAAAGAAACTGCATTGGAGATTTAATTAAACTAAAGGGCTTGGTCACCAAACATGTCTGTTAAAAATGTGGGTCTGGTTTGTTATATAATTTTACATACTGTGCTACTTGTTTCCGCCATATTTCATTTCATTCTTTTTTTTAAACTAGCTTCATTCACTTTATTTTTCTCATAGAAAACTATGTGGTAGCTACAGCTGGAGCCTGGGTCCTCTGCACGGAAACTCTGGTGTGGGTCTTTACAAGATGGTCAGTGAATTCCTGATACGGAGACTTGGTGAACACCACCTCTTTCCAGAGATGAGGAGTGAGATAACTGTAGGTCTCGTTTCCTCCCATTAGAGTATATACTCTTTGATGAGATAAATTGGATCTGCTGTTCTTTTCTTTGGTATCCTATAGCTTCCCTAACATGGCAGTTACCACTCTGGACCTTAAGTTCCTTTATAGCAAGCCCTATATCTTCCTTGTTCATTGTCTTATCGCAGGTGCTCAATAAATGTTTCCAAATAAATGATTGAATGAATGAATGAATCAATCATTCATTCATTACCTCAATGATACTGAGAAAATCAAGCTGGTTGATTCTCTATTTAAAGTGTTCAATACGATAGTTACCTCTACCATTAAAAAACAAGTTGGGAAGCATCCCATGCCCCCCAAAGAAAGCACTTTTCTTACTTCAGCATCCAGTACAATTCTAGGAAGTTTTATTTGATGTCATTTTTTATGGAGCCCATTACTTTTTCCTTAGGGTCCTTAATAATATGTCAGGCACTGTTCTCTACTTCACCATGCTAAAATATCAAGAACTGAAGATACCATCCAAAGAAAAGGAACTCCTGGGGAAAGGTAGGTGTCAACCTGGTATAAAGATCAGGAATGTACAATATCATGATAATAATTCCTGTCATCTTCAGGGATTCATGATTGTCAGCCTTGATGAAGTAAGTCAATTAACATGCAAAGCGCATCTAACTTGCTGAGTGTGCTGGGAACACTTCATATGGTGTTTTATCTCCATAAACTAATATAATTAGTATGTGAAATATTTATAATTCCCCTCATGATTAATCTATTGTAGAAGACTATTCCTTAACAGCAGCATATCATTTTATATTGGAATGTTCTTTGATCTTTAGTTCATGCCACTCCTGAGTCCCTGGAGTTCATTTCTAAAAATCATAAAGTTGGGAGAATAAAGACCCAAGGTAATGGATATAAGTCCTTTGTCACTCCAATTCAACCCCACCAGTGTTGTCAAAGATTACAAACATCTAAGGACACACTGACCTGTCAAGCCAGAAGCTACTGCTTAAATAGATACATAAAGCTCAGTTCAGGCACAAGCCTAAGAAACAAACCATAGGCAAGCCCAGAGTTGCTTTTAGATATTATTATCATTTAGTCTTGAATATTAAGGCACAGGAATAGTTAAAATAATCACAACAATGACAACGACAATAATAATATCTGCTACCTGGCGTGTCAACTAAAGCAGCGGTCCCCAACCTTTTTGGCACCAGGGACCGGTTTCATGGAAGACAATTTTTCCACGGACCAGGGTGGCGGCAGGGAGATGGTTTCAGGATGATTCAAGCACATTACATTTATTGTGCACTTTATTTCTATCATTATTACATCATAATATATAATGAAATACTTGTACAACTCACCATAATGCAGAATCCGTGGGAGCCCTGAGCTTGTTTTCCTGCTACTAGATGGTCCCATCTGGGGGGGATGGGAGACAGTGACACCCAAAGTGTGTTGCTTATGTCCAGTCTACTCTGTAATCTCGTTTTGGTTGCTGTCACTGCAGAAAACCCTGCTTCACAAAGATAGGATGCTGGAAACGGAAGCAGGCTTTTCAGTGCTTTTGTGGCAACCTCAGGATATTCCACCTTGACTTTAATCCAGAATGTATGGAGATTTGAAGTTGTCTCAAACATACTTTTAAGGCCACCGCCATTTGTGTTCTCAAGCAGTTGATCCTCTTCTAGCACAAACAAAGTCGATTCACCTGGCTTATTCACAATTGGGTCACGGATCCATTCCTTCCCAGTTTGGGGGTCTTTTGTGGTTGGGAAGTAATGCTCAAACTCTTTTGAAAGCTGAGATAGGTGACCATGCACCAGCTGGGAGAAAGAAGGCCCTGGCTCAGTCTCTTTGAAAATCTCTGCTAATGTTTGAAACCTGTCAAAAATCCCAATGTTCACTCACCGCCCCCATAATTCCAGTTTGGCTTTGAATGCAGCCACTTTATCTGCCGACTTGAACACAGCTGTCATTCTCCCCTGAAGTGATAGGTAGAGTTCATTGAGCAGGTTGAATATGTCACACAAGTAAGCAAGTTTTGTGACCCATTCTGTGTTACTGAAATGTGCTGCCAGTGGTGACTGTTTTTCTAAAAGAAATCTCTGGAGTGGCTCTTGTAACTCAGAAACTCTGGCCAGTGATCTACCTTTAGAAAGCCATCTCACTTCTGCGTATAAGAGAAGACGTGTGTGCTCTGCATCCATCTCCTACAGAGCTGCGCGAACAGACGTGAGTTAAGGACACGTACTTTAATGTGGTTGATAATTCTAATCGCATCCTGCAAAACGTTGTTAAGTTCAGGTGACATTTTTCGGCTAGCCAGCATTTCTCTGTGGATGACACAGTGCGTGGACTCACATTCAGAAGCGACCTCTTTGAACCGAGTAGTGAAACCAGAAAGTCATCCAATCATGGCAGCTGCTCCATCCATGCATATACTGATACAAAATGGCCAATTCACTTTTCCTGATATGTAATCATTCAAAGACTTGAATAGTTCTGCAGCTGTGGTGTTGGTTGGCAACAAAAGTGCACATAACATATCCTCATGCACATCCTCCTGAAAAAAACCATATCGCACAAAAACAAGCACCGTTGCCTCATTGTCAACATCGGTAGACTTGTCAACCTGGACTGCGTATCATGGTGACTCATTAAGCCTAACAATTGTGCCTCAATATCCTCTGCTATTTCATCAATTCATCTAGTTATGGTGCTAGCCAAAAGAGGAACATGTGCCAGCCTCTCCTAAAAGTTCACGACAGTGTCCTTAGCAGCAGGCAGGATCAACTCTGCACCAATAGTAAAGGGCTTCTTAGCTTTAGCCATGAGGTTAGCCACTAAGAATGATGCTCTCAGTGCAGACACATTTGATGACGTGGTGGCCTTCAATAATTGCTTCTGTTCTTCGTATTCACTTTTTTTTCTTTTGGAAAAACTCCAAAGGCTTGTCCTTTAATGCAGGGTGCTTGGTCTCCACGTGGCAAAGTAGTTTTGAAGGTTTCATGGCTTTGTTGGATAGCTGGTCACCACATATTATACAAAGCGGGCTTGGAGAATGTGAATCACCTGTTGCAATGAACCTGTAATTTAAGTATGTCTCTTGGTATTTTCTTTTAAATGCAGCTTTCTTTTTGTTGGCAGTCTTACAGCCTTCTGCTGTCTCATCATTGGGTCTTTCCCCTTTTCAAATAAGCTCTCCAGTGATGTTTGTTTTTCACTAATTTGGCTAGGGTTACCTTGTGGGCTTACCAAAACTGTGACTGAGACAAGTGCGCAGTGCGGGAAAGCGGCGTGGATGGAAGTGGTAAATAAAATAATGGGCGGACCACACGAGGACTAAAATAAGTGTCGGATTCTGACTTAGAGCCTGCCACCAGATGCAGCTGTACAACCGAAGTACATCAACTCACTTGCCACTATAAAGCCTGCCACCAGATGCAGCTTAATCGTCACTTGCTACTCAATGATAGGGTTTTGATATGATTCTGCAGCCAATTGATTTATTATGGTCTCTGTGCAGTCAAACCTCTCTGCTAATGATAATCTGTATTTGTAGCTGCTCCCCAGCACTACCATCACCACCTCAGCTCCACCTCAGATCATCAGGCATTAGATTCTCATAAGGAGCGCGCAGCCTAGATCCCTTGCATGCGCAGTTCACAGTAGGGTTCGCGCTCCTATGAGAATCTAATGCCAACGCTGATCTGATAGGAGGCAGAGCTCAGGCGGTAATGCGAGTGATGGGGAGCGGCTGTAGATACAGATGAAGCTTTGCTCGTTCACCTGCCCCTCACCTCCCGCTGTGAGGCCCAGTTCCAGAGGTTAGGGCCCCCTGAACTAAACTATTCCTGATAACCTTAGAGAGAAAGGTGTTTTGTGCCCAAATAACTAATAAGCTAATAAGGAAAAATATGTTAACCTGCTATTTTTACTGAATTACATTTACTGCTAAAATTAACAAGCACAAAAGAAAATGCTTCCTAAATATTCAGTCTTTCTATAATCAGTCATAAAAAGCTAAATTTTTCCATGCTTATGAGTATTTGTTTTAAATTTGCTTCCCAGAGTCCCATATTCTAGTGAGTTGTTCTATCATTTGATTTGTGTCATTTTGTTGTTATGCTTCTCATAGAGATTATTCCTCTGTTTTGATTACTTCTCCTATGTTTGTTTTGGCAAGTCCAAGACAGTTCTTTGAAAGCTTCCCTGAATTTGGTGCTTAATATGCCATTTGAAGAAATACCTCCCCACAAATAATTTATTTATTATCACCAATGTTTTGTTATTTTACCCATCACTTTAATTGTAAGTGTGTCACCAGGTAATTAATTACAAAAGTCAAAGCCAGCAGACTGCACCGTACACAGTAGGCACTCAAAAAGTGTTTAGGAGAGTGAAATGTTAACTAATGTAGTACATCTGCAATAGAAAAAGAATTTGAAGGTGTGAGTCTCCAGACTGTGTCCCGGCCTTTCATACTTTTATTTTAAAGATGAGACGTTTTATAAACATTAGTTTGCTAATCCTGAGTTTCTTTCTCATCAAGACGACAAGGTGAAAATTCTAAGATTATGTTTCCCAATCTATAGCACAGAAGGGGAAACACTTGAAAGCTAGTTTTTTGAAAGATCAAAACTTCCTATTTTAATAGAGTAAAATGAAAATTATAAATTTTTCTACATGCACGCTAAGTTTCACAAATAAAAATTTTTTTAATATGCTTCCCTTGACCACAGCTTAAATAACTGCCCTCTTTTTTTTTTTTTTTTTAATTTATTTGGCTGCTCCAGGTCTTAGTTGCAGCATGTGGGATCTTTAGTTGCGGCATGCATGTGGGATCTAGTTCCCTGACCACGGATTGGACCAAGGTCCCCTGCATTGGGAGCACAGAGTCTTAACCGCTGGACCACCAGGGAAGTCCCTGCCCTCTTTTTTTTTTCAAGTAACTAATATATACATAGGTACAGGGGGAAAAAAAAAACAGATGAAAAGTAGAAAATGCTATATAAACAATATTGTTAAGATTATCTAAAAATGAAGTATTGAGGTCATTCAACACAATCTACTCGACATGGTAACTTCCTGAGATGCATCTCTTGGTCTCACCTACTATATTACACTGTATGTGAGATCAAATACTGCAGCTGGAGGAATTCCCAAGGTCACACTTCCTTAACAGGTGACTGAGAAGCACAAAATGAGGTCAGCTGCCCTGGGTTAGCCAGTTAGAGGCAAAGCTGGGACCAGGATACTCAGTAATAGAAAGGAAGACACAGGTGCTGCAGTGAGCCTGTCTCCTAATTCCAATAGTGGGAGCAGTTTCAAGTTAGACACTGAAATGAAAATACTCTCCATTTAAATGGGGGGGAAAACCCATTCACTGAGGAAAAAAAACAGCTAGAAAAACTTTCTTTGACCATGTTTCGCCCCTTCTCTCCACACAATATAGACAAAAGTACTTGAACGTGCATATAAATATGCACTAGAGGCTCACTACAGATATCCACCTGAGTCTCAATGTTATTTGAATTTTTCATTGCCTATGACTGAAGCTCACATGCCATAGGTCACAGAAAGTCATCTAAAGCCTCTCTCTGCCATGCAAGACATTTATACCTAAGGCACAGCGTGGAAGCATCCCTTCTGAGTTAGTCCTTTCTTCCCTTTCCTCTACTTGTGCATAACAGTGGTCTGGGAATGTCAGGAAATACACAGAAGCCATGAGAGAGGCAAGCAGGGAACCTCAGACTTGGTATGGAAAAGCCAGAAAGGCTTTAGGAGGAAACGCTTGAGATGGACATAAAAGATAAGGAGAATTTCCAGTTCAGTATGTATTAAGGACAGGGCTTGGAAAGGGGGGAGATTGTGTGTTTCTATTAATACTGCAGAGAAAAAGGGACCATAAATCCCACATTCCTGGGATTGCCCGGGACCATAAATATCCACATTCTACTCAATTAAGCAAATATTCAGTATATTTTATATATATTTATATATATATATATATATATATATAAATGTATATATTTACATGTTTATCATATAGTAGATAAGGGATAAAAAGATAAGCTAGACTTGACATCCTGCTCTTCATCTTTGCATTTTAGCAACTGAGATATAAACAATGGGCTGAAGTTGTATGAGAGTTAAAATCTTATATTTTAAATAACTTTGTTTTAATCCCCAAATTCATATATACTGTTAATATTATTGTCAGGGTGATGCCAACTCATTGCAAATAAATTTCATGACAAACTGCTCCATTGCTAAGTCCCCAAAGTGAAATACTCTCAGATGGGACATTCTACTAACTTTTTGTAATAACTCCTTGTCTTGAAAAACACTTTCAAAGAAATGTTAGTATTTTACCACTCCATAGGAATCAGTAACAAGGCGAGAGATTCTCCCAAGAATATTCCAACAGTCCTTGAAAAACTAAGACTGTCACAAAACCTGAGCATCTGGCAACTCTGCCACCATGAAGTATCCATATGGAAGAGACCAAAATGTGTCAAAGTACCCAAAATGATTTTGGAGAGTGTAGAAGATAGAATAAATAATTCAGTATCGTCAACACTTTCAACAGCAGGTAGTGGATATGCTACCTGCTTCTATAATGTGCCAGAATGTAACATAAGTGTGTGAGGCTGTGTGTGTATGTGTGTGTGAGAAAAAGGCAGGAAGGATATGAGTATACATGCAGCAAAAAACTATTTTTATATAGAAATATTTCTTAGGTAGTTTTCTTTGTAGGGACATCAGATATCTGTAAGTATAGGTTTATAGATACACAGAAGAAAAAAATGGAGTCCATGAAAACTTATTTTTAAGATAAACATAGCAACAAATATATTACTTCAGAGTCAATGAAAATAAATGCATTAGCAACATTATGGTTGAAATTGTATGTGCAAAAAAAGTCAGAAAATCCAAAATTATGGTTCCCTCAGCAACCATAACTGTGTCCTCATGCATATATGAGTATTTTGCATTACTGTAATGATGATACATTTCAGCCTTAATATCAGTTTATGCAATGTGACTGAATTAGGATTCTTTTGGGAACTATAACTTTGAATTTCTGGACTTTTGTGAATGTAAAATCTTAACCATAAAATTACATTAATATAAGGTGGGGTTTCTGCATTTTATTTTCTGGCATTTAAAAAAACAATAAAGACTGAATGGTTGACAACAGTAAAGTAGTAAAAGATTGGTAGATTTGTAATAATACAAAAAGGATTTGATGCATAGCCTAAGACCTTAAAATAGGGATATGCAAACTACAAACAAAAAGAAATGTCCCTCTGAAGATTAATCAAAGACAAGAACAGGCAAGACATCTTTCCAAAAGTGAGTTAATTTACTTTTTCTATAAAATGTTAGTTTCTAATTAGAAGGTACTTTCATTCAATTATATTTCAACATGGCTATAAATACCAATGCCTGAAATAATTCTCTCACTACATATTGCTGCATCTTATCAAGAAAAAAATAGTATTAACATGGCCCCTCGCATTTTCAAGAGTGAAGCTGGTGGGAGCCACTTTTCCTTCTTGCATGTGTAACACGGCAGAACATAACCTATAAGATGAAATTATATATTACTGTCACCAACTACTTTTTGACCATGAGACTGAGGCTGATTCAAAATATGGTTCACAAAGAAACAGATACACAATGATTAAGTTAAGCTTAAGAATAAAGTAATTATTTTACATAATACTGAAGTATTATACAACCAGGGAGTAGCTGGGAAATGAATTAAAGAACAGTGACATACATAGTGGGTTCAGGAGAGAAGAGTCAAAATCACATTTGTTCAGGGAAAAGTTACAAACACTTTCATGGAGGTGGTACTTTTCAACTGGCCTCACAGAATCAGTAGTTTTACAACAAAGTGAAGACATTCCAGACAGATAGAGGAGGCTGTGGAAAGATCAGAAGCAAAAGTGGTCAATACTCTGTTGGAGAACAAAGAGTTTGGCTGAAGAGGAGGCTCATGGAGGAGCTACAAAAGGAAAAACTGCAAATGCAGATTAAATATATATTGTAGAGGATCTTGAAGGCAAGGCTGCCAAGTCTTAACTGCAATGTACAGGCGGAGGGGTGGGGGGAGACTGAAGTTCATGTGCAAGAAGGCTATGTTTTTAGGAGACGAGAAACAAAAAGCAAAAAATAAAAATAAAACAAAACCAAAAAACAAACATAAACACTACAGCAACAGGATAGAGGACATAGTAGGAGAAGTAAAGACTGAAGGCGGGGGACCAGTTATAAGATTATTATAATAATCCAGACAAGTTGCAATGAAGGCCTGAAGAAATGTGATAACAGTAAGGCCTAAAAGGAGGAGAAGGGATTAAAAGCTGCTTTCAAGATTTTGAGATATAGTGACTGTTGGAAAGATTGTGCCATTCATAAAATACAAACTCAAGGGTTATGTCTGATGTAAGGAAAAGGAATGACTGAGTACTATTAGTAAATCTTAAGTTTAAGGTATCAAGTTCCATACAAACAAGCATTCCTGCAAAAAAAAAAAAAAAACAGAAGTTAGAAATATGATCCTGAAGATACTGATTACAGCAAGATAAACGATACTATTCTTTATACCTGTGCAATTTACAAACTTGTGCCTCCACTCTTTTTATCCTTATAGGGTTGGGAAGGTTAAGGGCATTTTGTTGTACAAATAAGAAAACTGAGGCTCAGCAAGGATGACTTCTAAACCTCACACAGGTACAAAGTGGCAAAGTCAGGCTGGACACACAGATTTTGGAATCTTTAGTATGGAAGTTATTTTGAAATTATAAATAAGATCATCAAAAAAATGTAGAGATAAAAGATAAACGAGTTGTGTGCAGAACCACAGGAAAAAGCTAAGATTACAGAGCAGCAATTGTTCAGGAGCCTAAGACATGACCAGGATGCCTGGTAAAGGGTTCCAGGGCCTGGCACTCAACAGGTACTCAATAAACCTCTATCACACCAACAGCTAAAGAGGAGACAGCACTAAACAGGGTCTTTCTATCTGCGCTAGATGCAAGCAGTAGTTCCCAAACTTTTTTAAAGCAACCACTTTTCTCAAAGGAATTCCTACACAAAACTAGGGTATGTAATATACATAAAACCACTCTTGAGTAAAGCAGGAATGGATGGTCTGGAACGTCACTTAACTTGAACTCTTTTCCCTATCTTTCACAACCCTTCTTTGCATGTATATAGCACATATACCCCTAAGACAAACCCATGCTACCTAGAGAAACTACTGGAAATCCTCTTAGTTATAAGGGTGATGTAATTTAGGACCTCTGAGCATGGTATGGAAGAACTACAGGGAACACTTAGTCTGAACAGATCAAACTGGTATCAAGTACCAGCCTGTCTAGACTTGATTCTTAACTAGACTCTCCATTGCCTTGTTCTTCCATTAGCTGAGATCCTTCGTTACTTCTTTCAGAGATTTCTCCATGGTCAACAGCTTTCTTTGATTATTAGCGACATCATCAGATCACTTGGACATCACAATTGTATACCATGGAAACGGCACACTTCATAGAGTCAACTGCCTGTAACTGCCTTGCTCCAGTAACCTGTTGCAGAACCTGCCCACTTGCTGCATCTTGTAACTGGCCATGCCACATGATTCCACATATAAGTCAGGATAAGAATGGCAAAATGTCAGGAGATTGAAATTAAAGAAGAGAATACTCAAATGTGATATCTTGGAGGAAAGGAGTTGCATATTGTAATCATGTTACTGATATGGCCAATTATATGTATGACAAAGAAGGAAGAGATCTAACTGTCCCTAGAGTTGAAAAAAAATGAAAGAATTATTGTACCTTTTTTAATAGCAGACTTGCAATGTTGTCCCATTTTTATATAAATTGTAAATGAAAAATTCAGTCCAACTGGAGAGCAAAAACACTAATCATTATAAAAAACATCCAGCCCATCCAAATAGTAAAAACAGTAATCATTATAAGATTTTATTATGGCAGTATCTTTATACAAATATGAAGTAATATATAAAGAAAATCACACACTGATTCTTGGATAATTTATTCAAGGAGTAAGTTATGAAAATTCATCAATAAGAATAAACGAGGCAACTCAAAGACAGCTCACCATAGATTCTCTTTATGCGACTCTAATTTTAATTTAGTCTGTATTGATGGATTCTTTTATTTCATGTGTTATAGTCATGTTAAATCTAGACACAACATGCAATGCACCTAGAGCCTGCACAGTACAAAGACGTCTGGACATGACATAGACAGTTGTTCCTTTTTGCTTCAAGTGATAAATAGTTCAGCTGGAAAAGGATCTGAAGAGATTTAACAAAAATCAGCAAATAATTTTTTTCCCATGTGCATTAAAATTCTTCTTTTACCCTCTTGATTTTATACAGTAATTTGTCTTTGGGGAAACCATGCTGACATTGTCCTGGGTGGTCTAAGGCCTCTGCAACAGAGACCAACATGGAAAGAGAAAAGAGACAGGCAGAGGCCTGGTCCCAGGACAGAGCACATGCCAAGGGCAAGGGAACCACCTGTAGCACCTGGCATCTGAGAAGATGGTGGGCCAGTCAGAGGAACTTGGTCCAAAGGGCATACTTGGGCAAGACATAAGTTGAATTCAGTGAGTAAAGCAGAAGAATAAAGATTCCAAGGAGAAGTCTCAATCAGAATTCAGGAGGCAACGCTAGAAAATCTTGTACAGGTGTCAGACACAAAGTCTGACTGGGAATAGGTAGGGGATGAAAGTGGCATGAAGTAAGAAAGGAGTCACAAAGGTCCAGAAGGAGCCTACAGGATGAAGGGGAGTATCTGAAGAGAAAGGAGCCTACAGGATGAAGGGGAGTATCTGAAGAGAAGGGGGGTACTACAGAGAGGAAGCCTGGCCAAGTCATCTAAAACTGGCAATTAAAGGATGAGGAGAGATGAAGGGAAAGCAATGAAGTGAGGGCCCAGGGCTGATCCCACGGCAACCAGCAGTAGAGGGATTTGCGGGGTGGAGGGTCAGCTGAGAGAAAGCAGGGATATAAACAGCTGTGCAAATGAATCCAAGGTCTGGGATGGATAGAACTAACTCCAAGTCACATCAGTGGGTCTGAAGCTAAAGATGTATATGCTGACTCAGGCAAGAATGGCTCAGGTACCATGCAAGATTCAGCCTGCAGGTAGGGGGCATCAGTGGACCTGGCTGAGGAAAGCCAAGGCTTGGAACGGAGATAAGGGTGAGGAGAATAACACAAAAATGTTTCTCAATTATAAAATGCAAACTTGGTATAGACTACAAAGCAACCCCAGAATATCCAAAAGACAAATTAGTACTCTATTTTTACCCAAAAAAAGGATCTTCAATAATATTAAAGAGTAAAATTAAAACTTCCTAAAGCACAAAATAATAAATATGCTATTATTACAATAATGTAAGACTAGATACACAGGGAAAGACTATAAGGAAATAAGACTATAAGGTATAAGAGCTGCTGGGTTTACAGATTTTCATATTTTATCTCCAAATGTTCTATCATGCGATTATATATTACTTTTATAATTAAAAAATGAAAAGTATTAATAATAAAACTTTTAATAGCATGAATGCCTGGTACCTTTTGAATTATTTGATTAAAATAATTTCCATTTACATTTCTTGGGTAAAGAGCAAAGTATATACCTATGCTGTTACACACTGAGTTCTTTATAAAATCTCCTAAAATTGGTAATCTCTACACCTAATTTGTACATCACTATAAGATACAATTAACCTAAAGAGATAATTTAAGTTTTTTATTTTTAAAAATTCTTTTTTTTTAATATAATGAATATGTGTAATATCACCTTTACACAACAGTAGGGAAAATTAGGTCAAAAGCATCATTGTGGTGTGTTACAAAGCAAATTATTTGGGAAACAGTGCCAGAGACTGCATTTTTTAAGGGGCAAGAATCATGTCATCTCCATACTTTGTAGAACTCCACAATGCATACATATACTGTTTACCAGTTGCATTCACTATCATTTACACTAGGATTGTGGTTAAGAGCAGGGACTCTGAAAGCAGGCCACCTGAGTATACCACTGACTCTTCAGGTAGACTACCTGGGTCTACCATGGGATCTAAGGGCAGACTACCTGAACCCACCTACCATGGGCTATGAGGGCAGTCTACCTGGTCTACCACGGAATCTAAGGGTAATCTACCTGGATCTACCGTAACTCTGAGGGCAGACTACCTGCTCCACCAACTAGTAGCTATGTGATCTCGGGCAAGTTGGCTTGCCCTCTGTTTGCCTCAGTTTCCTCATGTGTTAAAGGTGGCTGATAACAGTATTCCTCTTACAGGGTGGTGTGAGGATATGTGTAAAGTGCTTAGACCAGCAATTGGCACACTGTAAGCACTACATAAGTACTGGAAACTATTTACCATTATTATTAAGCAATTCTGTTTTGGGAATGAAATTCCAATTAAATGATGAATTGAAGTTCAAAATACTACAGTATTGGTCAGTTTCTGTATTCATCATTCTATAGTTTATACTCTCTTGTTTTTTGTTTTTATAAGATGTCATTTACCAAAACTATTATTGGAAAACTCTCCTACAAATGAATAGCATTAGACTTAATTACTTCTGATCTTTAGGCAATAATCATTTTCCAGGGCCACTCTAGTTAAGTAAGTCCTACACTTCCTAGAATCTACTGAAAGAACACTTTGTCAGTCTTCCTTCCAAACACAGTGTGTGATGATCCAATTTGGTTAAATTTTGTATTGTTGGCGATTGTAAACTCATCTGGGAGTAATTTTTCTCCCGAGATGACTTGTACTTGAGCTGAGAGAGGAAAAATTAAATTCTTTTTATTGCCAAAATCATTATATGGACTGCCTTTGCCTTTGAAGTCTCTTGCAATGAATTCAGTGTCCTGCATACACTAGACACCCAATTCTAAGAACTCCAATTAAATGGTCTATGAAGTTAATTCAAATTATATTTTGATATGCTACTTTGATGATAGGATTAAAATTTGGGGGGAAAATAAAGGTTTTAAAAGATGCTGGGTATGTTTGTTCTTCAATTTTTTAAAGTATGTTTCAGGTGAATTCAAAGTTAAGCAAATTAAACAAGGTTAAGTAGAGTTCTTCCACGCCCTGGTTCTTGGGTTGTCTGCTCAATATATACTTAGTATATTCATATTGATTATGAACATGATGCTGATACTAAAGAGAATGTCCATTCTTAGAGTTTCAGTGTCACTTAACATGGTAATGGCTCCCAGACTTGGGTTTCAAACTCAGACTTCTCACCTAACCTTCAGATATTCAGCCATCTGTTGGAAATCTTTGTGTGGAAAGCCCATCGGCACATAAAATTCAAAAGGTCCAAAACAGAACTCATCATCTAATCCAATAAATATGTTCTTTTTGTTGTATTTATTGTTATAGCTGAAGGCACAACCATCCACCACACCAGAAACCTGAGTCATTCCTTCCTTTCACTCACTCTCCCTAAATTTCCATAAATAACCTATTAATGAATCCTGTCCATTTTATTTCCTGAATATTTCTCAAATCTGTACCTTCAGTTTCATCCTTATTCTTTTACATAGTGAAGCCTGTTTACTGCCAAATCTACCTAATTCCTATTTCCAAGCCTGACTTCCCAAGTTCATCCTACACCTAGCTACAAGAGCCATATATCGAGAATGCAAAATCCAGCCAAGTAACTCCCCTGTATAAAACTAAAGTCCCTTAAATTAGTATGTGAAATGTCAACCTGCACTGATCTCCACCTAGATCTACAAGCTCCTCTCCTGTCCCAATCTCACACTTAGAGCTTCAAGAAGAATGAAATTACTATGGTTCCTTACACACACACTATGGTTTCCTTGTGTCTTTACTTATTGTGACCCAATTTGCATTGTATGACACTATCTCATGTTCCCTTGCTCAAATCAACCCACTACTTCTTCAGCATAACCTAAGAATCAACTGTCATCATCCCTCCAAGAAGGCTTCCTAAATCCTTCTGCTAACACCTGACTTGGATTTTGTACTCCTCTTGAGTGTTCCCATATCTTTGCACTTACCGAACAAGAACATAATTTTTTTATTATCTGTCTTTGACTAATCAACCAAGATCTTGAAGGCCAGACTTTATTTCATTCTCCCATCTTTGTACCCCTGGTTCCTGGTTGTTACTAATTAATATGCTGATCGTGTGTGTGTGTATGTGTGTGTGTGCGTGCACGTGTGTGTGTATATATATATATATGTAAATATATATTAAATCTTTGCTTTGGTCACATTATCATATATCAAAATTTTGATATGAACAAAATGAATATAAATTAATAAAAGTGAACCTACAGTACTTTATTATGACAGTATTTGCTTGATAAACAGAAGAGAAAAACCTATAATTTTTCTGTTATTTCCTCTTCTATCCATTTATGTTAAAGTCAAACATGATTTTACCTTCTATTTATTTATTTATTTATTATTATTATTTATTTATTTATTTTTGGCTGCATCGGGTCTTAGTTGTGGTATGTGGGATCTTTGTTGAGGCATGCGGGATCTTTCGTTGCATCACACGGGCTTCTCTCCAGTTGTGGCATGCAGGTTTTCTCTCTCTAGTTGTGGCGCGCAGGCTTCAGGGCGCGTGGGCTCTGTAGCTGTGGTGCGCAGGTTCCAGAGCACGTGGGCTCTGTAGTTTACGGCACACGGGCTCCCTAGTTGAGGCGCGCAAGCTCAGTATTTGTGGCACGCGGGCTTAGTTGTCCCGCGGCACGTGGGATCTTAGTTCCCTGACCAGGGATCGAACTCACGCCCCCCGCATTGTAAGGTGGATTCTTTACCACTGGACCACCAGGGAAGCCTCTTAACTTCTATTTTCATAGTGATTCTAATATTCTTCAGACCCCGCAAGTGGTTTCCTAGTTCTTGCATATCAGAACCAAGTGCCCTGCCATTCTCTTCAACCTGTAGCCTGTGCTTTGGCCACAACAGACTCCTCACCACTGCCCTGAGCCCACATGTCTGTGCCTCTGCCTCTGCATGAAAAACCATTCCCTCCTATTTTCCTACCAAACACATCCTCCGTAAACTTCAGGCCTCCTGCCCTGGGCACTTTGAGTCATTCTACCAAGATTTTATTTTCATAAATCTTTGTACATATCTCTGGCACTGCATTCACTCCCTTTGTGTTTCCCAGTCTCTGCAGTAAGCACTCCTTCCCTTTTCCTGTAACATAGATGTTCGATAAGGATTAATTTAATGTATTCTAGATTAATTCATCCCTATTCCTATTCCCATCCATTAGAACTATTGAACATGTTCTCCTCTTTAAACAAATATTCCCTATGAAAACACCATCATCCTTATAGCTTCATGAATGATCTTCAAACGCAGATCCCCAGCTTTCACAGATCACCTGAACTCTAGTCCTCTATTTCCAGTGACCCACAAAAAATGCAAGCTTGCTATTAATTTCAACTCAGTATATTAATATTGGGCTAACTCATCCTTTTCTTCCCCCATCATTTCTTGCTTCTCAACTTTACTCATTCTTCCAAGAGCACAGAATTATGCTAGATCCCTAGGGTAGGGCTGAAGGCATATTTGATTATTCTCCTACTCCTAACTCTTATAACAAAGTATCACCAAGCTGTGCTAATTTTTACTATAAATAAAGATGCTAAATTTTGCCTCTTCTCCCACCCTCCAACACTGGGTTTTTATCAGCTCAGACCACAAAAACTGAGTACCCTCTTAAATGATTTCCCTGTCTTCAACTCCTTTCTAACATATTGCCTCCATGTTAATTTTACCAAAACACACTGTGACTAACTCAATCTGCCAAACCCTTTGAAAAACTACCTGGCTCTAAAGAAAATGAGACCAAGAGACCAATTTAGGTTATTTTAAAGCAAAACATTAGGTAATTCTAATCCTCAAAATCTTCTAAATTAAAGCCTGATTAATGGGTAGAACCCTGGGTTTCTTGGATTTCAGTCTACTACTTATTTCATCATTTAAACCGATGGAGTTACTTTCTGAGAAAAGTCTCAGCCCTGCCAGCAGATCCTTCTGCAGCTCAAAAATATAAGCCAGATTTTTACTTTTATAACACAACACCATCTTTGGCAACTACAAAATTAGGAACCATAGCATATGGATCTTCTTTCAGTCAATACAGAATACCAATACCTCAGATATGTGCTAATGACCTGAAGATTATTTGCTCTAATACATACTAAAATATTTATAGATGAAATGATATAATATGCAAGATTTGCTTCAAAATAATCCAGTGTGGGGGAAGGGAGAATAAAGTAGGAGAGGGTCACAGATGAGATAAGATTTATCATGAGTTGATAATTACTGAAGCTTAGTGATGGGTACTTAGAGATTTATGATACTGCTATCCCTACATTTATGTTTGAAATTTTTCAATTTCAAATAGAAAGTTAAAATAAATTTGAAATCAAATGCTATAAAATATTATCAATATTTACCATGGATAATGGAACTATGGATGCTTATTTTCTTCTGTATCTCTAAATATTCTTTTTAGTTTTCTAAAATGAACAAGAATTACTTTCAGAAAGTTATAAAATGCTAAAATTTAAAAAAAAACTATGCTTTCTATATCAGTTAGGCCTCTTTTTACTCAACTAATATTTGAAAGGGAATGTTAGTTATTCATTCCTTACAGTCACTGAAACTTTATCATTTTATCAAGTGAAAGAACCGTTAAGCTATGTACCTCCACTATTTTATTCTGGTACTCAGTAGGACTATCTTTATAAGAAAAAATTATTAGCCTATTCTCACTTTTTACTGAGGGATGTTCCATGAACCAACATAATAGAAAACATACCAACATTTTTTAAAGAAATACTGCAAAAAATGTCCGTTACTACATTCAATGTCCCTTATAATAAAGATCTACTTAACAGAGTCCACTTAGAACTATGGGTTTTAACATGAGCTACACATTAGAATCAACTAAGAGATTTTAAAAATCCTGATGTCCAAGCCACACCCAATACCTACTAAATTAGAATCAGAGGAGGTGGGATCCAGGCATCAGTACTTTTTAGTGTTCCTAGAGGATTCTGAGAGCAGCCAAGGTTGAGGAATATTGTTTTTAAACTATATAAATTAGTGATATATTTTTAATTTTTTATTATGCAAATTTTCAAGCACATACAAAAATAGACAGCATAATAAGCCTCATGTATCCAACACAACTTCAACAGCTATCAATATTTTTGCCAAGGTTGGTTCAACTCTCCCTCACTTTATTTTTATTTATTTTTTGCTGGAATATTTTAAAGCAAATGTCAGACATAAGATCATTTCATCTTTCAGCACTTCAGTTTGCAAACATTGTTTCTTATGATTAACTGACTTAATTCCTTTTTATTAGACAACGAGAGGTTTTGACGAGCTTAGTTTTTTGTTCAAATGGATTAAGTTTCCTTAAATTAGAATATCTAAAATATCCATGTTTCCTCTATCCCTGCTGTAACTTGGATTTTTTATTTTTGCTTTTGCTTTAATAGTTTTCAGTTATATTGTACACGTGCATTTTAATGAAAAACAGACCTTTCATTGCAGGGGTTTTATGTATCCTCATATTACTGTCCTCTCAAGAATATATACACTATCTACTCTGCCTATGATACCATGTCAAATCCCTCAGTTTGACTTCATTAATAATGTATATTTTTCCTAATTATAAAAGTAATATATAGTCATTATAGGATGATTTGGAAAATATACAAATAGAAAAAGAAAACAACATCACTTAAATTTCTACAACCTATATCTAACAATGTTTTATGTTTTGCACATTTTATCCCAGGGTTTTTTCCTAAATGCGTAAACACATTTTACAAAATTGAGATTGTACTATACGGATCATTTTCATAATATAATTTTTACTTAACATTCTCATGAGTATATTCCAAGTCTTTAAATCTTTAAAAAATAATATTTAAGAATTATGGAATTAATACTCTACTATATGGATGTACTATAATTTAATAAACTGTTCCTTATTATTGGACAGTTGGATTACTTTCCAATGATCATACATAATTATTTGTTGATAATTCTAACCATCCTTTTGTCAAAAACAGTGAAGGGTCTGAGACTTTGCCCTACTTGCAAGTTAACAAGTTAGCCTACCACGGTCTCCCAGATGCTGGCAGCAAGCATGACACCCCTGGGTCGGACAAGGACTTATTACTTGGGACGACAGTGAGCAAGCATGAGCTTCTCATTCACATCAGTTCTCCTTGGCCCCCAAGGCCCACCAGGATGATGTGGAGTGGCCTACACGGATGATGCATAGGCAGTGGGTTTGCATCATAGCTAAGAAACCCTGAGCTTAGGAAACCCAAATCTTGCATAATGAGCTACAAGGAAACTTGCCCAAACTTTGTTCTATAGGGAGATATTATCTTTACTATACTTGGACAATAAATAAACCAGCTATCTGATCAGAAGGGAAATACTATCTCTATATTACAATGCTATTTTGCTACAAACCTCCTTGAAAAGATAGTCCAGGACAAAAAGGCATTTAATGTCTCTGCTTGCAAACCATATGAAATGTGAGAGACCCATGGAGAACTGTCTCCCAACATTCTTTAGGACAAATATGTAGAGGGCAATGACTTCAAATTCTTTTTTTTTTTTATTGAAGTATAGTTGATTTACAATATCATGGTAATTCCAGGTGTACAGCATAGCGATTCAGATATATATATATATATATATATATATATATATATATATATATATTCCTTTTCAGATTCTTTTCCCTTTTATTACAAAATATCGAGTATAGTTCCCCGTGCTATGCAGTAGGTCCTTGTTGGTTATCTACTTTATATATAGTAGTGTGTATATGTTAATCTCAAACTCCTAATTTATCCCTCCCCACAACCCCCTTTTCCCTTTGGTAACAATGTTTGTTTTCTATGTCTGTGAGTCTCTTTCTGTTTTAGAAATAAGTCCATTTACATCTTTTTTTTTCTTTTAAGATTCCACTTACAAGCGATATCATATGATATTTATCTTTGTCTGGCTTACTTCACTTAGTGAAATTCTTGATACAATACAGTACTGGGCTGGCCAAAAAGTTCGGCCGGAAAAACCCAAACGAACTTTTTGGCCAACCCAATACTATAAAATTATTTTCTAGAAAGACTGAACCACTTTATACTCACATCAATAAGAAATGAATGCCGCTGCCTCCCTTTCAAAAGCTTCCGTGATTTCAACCTTCCTTAACTTCTCCTATCCTGCTCTTCCCATAAAATACATCACACTAGTTAGAAGCAGAACAGCATAGTGATTAAGAGAGACTCTGAGACCGAAAAGCTGAGTTTAGATGGCAGTACCACTATTTACTAGCTATGAAAACTGGAATGAGCCACTTAACAAATTTGTGTCTCAGTTTCTTCAACTCAATTATCTTCAAGGTGAAGATAATCATCACCTTATTAATTATTAATACAGTTGTGAAATGTGTTAATACACTGAGAGCACTTAGAAGAGTGTCTGGAAAGTAGTAAATGCTATCTAAGTGTACGCTATGATTATTATGTCTGGCTGTTCTCCCATGTCCATCCCAGTCCTACCCACCCTTCAAAGTAGAGTCAGATACCAATGCCTCCACAAAAACAAATGACCTCCTGCTCTGAATTCCCAATTGTACTCCATATCTCTGAACCTTTCCATTAATATTATGTACAGAGGTCTGGGTTGACCAGGTGTCTTGTTTTTAATGCTTCATGACTTTCAGGTTAATGACAGTACTAAAAGATTTCTAGCATTTACAAAGATCTCTAACCTTCTCAATCCTACCATCAACAAAATAATGCAGCCCAAACTCTGATTACTGCAAATGAAAATCTTTATGTATCAATTATGCAAAAAACTGAAGGGTTTTTTTTTGTTGTTGTTTTTTTAGGCAGTAAATCAATAACATTCTTTGGGTTTATAGGCAGTCAATTATAACAGTGCTGAACATATCAGTATTTGGGTGAAATATCTTTTAACAAAATGTTTCCTGTACTATATACATCAAGATAGTAGAAATCATAGATACTCAAACCACTAGAGCAATATTGGATTTCACCATGATAAAGTTGGCCCCAAATTGATCCAGGAATAAAATTAATAAAGTGGGAGACCAAATAATTTGGGGAATAGAGCCATTAGACTGGAACAAAAACCAGATCACAGATACAAAAACTTGCAATTTCTTAATATAAAAGCATGTGCTTCAAGGTAGTATCTTCATTACAGTAGGCGTTTTGAAAACCAGAACTATACCTATTTTTGACAGAAAGTTAAAAATGATATTATGATTCTAAAAATATACCTTAAAATTGTATGTGTCCCCAGAGTTTTCAAAGTACTTTCACATGCACAGTGTAAAATTAAAGATTATAAAAACCTTATCAGAAAAAAAGCACAAGTACTATTTTTTTTTTCCACTAGCACTTTAGGAAGCTAGAGTTGAGACCCCCAGTCAAAAAATAAAATATTTTTGATATAAAACACAGTTGTATTTAGAAATACATGCATTTTGAAAATCATGCTAAATATTATTTTAAATAATTTAAATTACTTAAAGTCAATTTAAAATTATTTTATTTTAATAATTTAAATTATTACTATTTAAATAGTTTAAATATTTTAACATACTATTCTAGATTAAATATGAAACACTCAAGTTATTGTCTAGTTAAAGGACTTCTTAAGAAGCTCAAATTAGAAAACTCGTTGCCCCTTTAAAAAGTTACCTTATGAAGGAAAAGAGTAGAAGATAAAATTATTCAAAAGAACTAAGATATGTATTTTGACTTTACTGCCACCACCTACCAGTAAAGTAGGGATGCACCAATATAGACACACATCACCCCAGATCTGGGGGAAACAATAGATAGATATATGCTCCTCACCTAAGATTATGACCCTGGTGGAATCAAAAATTCAATGACGGTAGTGCTGGAAGAGGGGTATCTAATGTGACAAATGACGCCAAATGAAGCTTCTTACTTGCTTCTCTTTCTCTTCTCAATTCTTTCTTCTCTCTTTCAGGTAAAACCCTTTATTTTACTCTTGGATATTTTAGTTGTTTATTGTTTATTTCTTAAAAATGTATTAGTTTCAGGTATACAACATGATTTGATAGATTGCAAAATGATCACCAAAATAAGTCTAGTTAACATCCATCACCACACTTAATTACAATTCTTTTTTCTTCTTATGACAAGATCTTTTGAGACCTAATCTCTTACCAACTTTCAAATACACAATACAGTATTACTAACTATAGTCACAAAGCTGTACATTATATCCCCAGGAATTGTTTTATTTTGACCATCTCTGTTACCTTTGTTTTTGAGCGATATTTTCACTGGGTATAGAATTCTCATTTGATAGTTTCTGGTTTTCTTTCAGTGCTTTGAAGATGTTGCTCCACTGTCTTCTCCTTGAGATGTTCCCAATGAGAAATCTACTATAGTGTTTAATTTTGTTCTTCTGATGTAACTCGATATTGTTGGTTTTTTAATCTGGCTGCTTTTAAGATATTCTTGTAAACACTAGTGTAGAGAACAGACTCTAAAGTGATCCCCATGATCCACCTCCTTGTATGTATGCCTTGTGTAATCCCTCCCTTTGAGTGCAGGCAGGACCAGCTACTTGCCTCTAAACAACAGAATTCAGCAAAGGTGACAGGATGTATGTGAGTATGCTACATAAGACTGTATCATCTTGCCTTTCAAGAAGACTCTCCTTTTCAGGATGTGAGGATATAAGCAGCCATGTCAGGACAGTCCACATGGCAAGGGAATGAGGGTGGCCTCTCAGAAATAGCCAGCAAGAAACTGAAACTCTTATTCCAACAGCTCACAAGAAAGTGAATACTACCAACAACCATGTGAGTTTGGAAGCAGATCCTTCCCCAGCTGAGCCTCAGTTGAGACCACAGCCCTGACCGAATCATGAGGTTTTCCAGTTTGGTTGTTGGGAACGGGCACTATTTCTGGCCTTCTGTGAGCAATGGGCATTATTCCTTGTAGTTTTTTCGTATGGTTCTTAGTTTGACCTTGAGAGTTTCCTAACATGCATGTGCCAATTTGCACTCAGATGAATGATCAACTGGGACCCTCTACAGATCTCCAGGATTCTCTCTCTGAGCAGCTCTATTTCAGCATTGTTTTTATCTAACCAGACTCTTACCTCTATCTCCTCAATGCCAGGGGTCCTACCAGTCTCTCCCTGGAGGACCTCCTCCCAAGGAGGAGGCTCCTTGCATCAGGGACAAGAAGCTCTTCCAAGGCAAACAAGCTTGGGTAATCATAGAGCCCACCTCATTTCACTGCCCTCTCTCAGGGGTCACTGCCCTTTGTTGATTGATGTCCAGTGTCTTGAATGGTTTCATATACATTTTGTCCATTCTTTGTTTGTTTCCAATGGAAAAGTAAATCTCGTTACTGTTATTTCATATTGGTTGAAAGCAGAAGTCTTCCAGTAAGTGCATTTAACCACAGAACTAAAACCAAAACCAATGTGGGAACTAAGGTGGCAAAACAGAGCATAAAAGGTATTTACTCTGACCATGTAGCCATAGAAATAGTCCAACTGTAGAAGAAAAATAAAATAAATTTGAGAGATAGATCCACCTCTTGCCTTAACCATAATAGCTGTTAGTGTTCAGATACTTTTGAAAGCTTATAAATCAAACATAAGAAGTATATGCATACTTAAAAAGTATATTGGTAAAAAAAATGTTAAAATCAGATGGTAGAGAAAGAGCAATGGACAAAAAAGTGGGGACACAACTTTACCATTATTCATTATGAAGAACTAATAGATACTATCTCAAGAATTAGAGAACTCAGGGTGTCATATAATGTTATAACTATGAAAGTAGACAATAAGGAAAAAATGTAAACCTTCCTAAACATCAAAAGAACTACACACATACACACACACAATTTTGTAGGGGAAAAAAAACGTCTTTTTTTAAAAAATACCTCAGAGGAAGTACAGTTGACCCTTGAACAATGCAGGAGTTAATCTGTGCATAACTTATAGTCGGACCTCCATATCTTAGGTTCTTCCACATCCTCAGATTCAACCAAACAAGGACCATGTAGTGCTGTAGAATTTACTACTGAAAAATATCCTCATATAAGCTGACTTGCACAGTTCAAACCCATGTTGTTCAAGGGTCAATTGTAGAGAATCTAAAAAACAAAACAGACAAAACTCAGATTTCCATAAGAGAAATAGAGAACGTTGCTCCTCCCAAAAATCCACCACTATCACCACCACCACCACCACCCCACCCCAAAATAAGGCACTAAACTCGCACGGTTTCACAGGGGAATTCTACCAAAATTTTAAAGATTAGGTAAGTCTATTTCTTTTTAAACTAGTATTAATAGGGTGTGGAGGAACTTCCAAATTATTTTATTTTAATGAAGTGGGTGTAACAAAAACAGGTGAAGCTCACTTAAAATAGGTGCCAAAATCTGAAATAAAATACTAGCAAACTAAATCCAGCAAGAAATGAAAACAGAGTAAAACATCATGAACATGGGATCCTCTTTCCAAAAATATAGACATGGTTCAGTATTAGTAAATCAATAAGATCCATCATTTTAATACTTTAAAAAGAAAAAAAATCACATAATCATGAGTAGGCATTTAACCAAATTTAACAACTATTCATGATTTTTTAAATTCAATAAAATTTTTGTTCTTAAAATAAGAATCCGGGCTTCCCTGGTGGCTCAGTGGTTGAGAATCTGCCTGCCAATGCAGGGGATACGGGTTCGAGCCCTGGTCTGGGAAGATCCCACATGCCGCCGAGCAACTAGGCCCGTGAGCCACAATTGCTGAGCCTGCGCGTCTGGAGCCTGTGCTCCGCAACGAGAGGCCGCGACCGTGAGAGGCCCACGCACCGCACTGCGATGAAGAGTGGCCCCCGCTTGCCGCAACGAGAGAAAGCCCTTGCACAGAAACGAAGACCCAACACAGCCATAAATAAATAAATTAATTAATTAAATTTAAAAAAAAAAGAGTAAAACCTTTAAAAAAAAATAAAATAAAATAAGAATCCATGATTTTTTTTTACTATAATAAAATATGTTCAGTTCAACTCAAAAGCCAGCATCATACTTAAGAAGAAACATTAAAGTCAGCAACAAGACAAAAACTCACTATTGCCACTGTTATTTAGCATTGTACTGCAGGAACTAGCCAATAAAATTAGACAAGAAAAAAAAAATGAAAGGTATAAAAACTGGAAAGAAGTAGGTAAATTTATCAGTATTTGTGGATAAGATTAGAACGTTCAAGACCATTAACCAAAAAGCCATTTATTACAGTTAGAGAATTTAGTAAGCTTACAGAGTACAGAATTAATGTTTATAAAATTATTAAAATATATGTAAACATATATAACAAGCATTAAAAGAAGATACTGCATAAATAGCAGCATATACATACATAGATAAAATTTCCTAGGAATAAATTTAAGAAACATGCAAAACCTCTATGAAGAAAATGTTAAAGTATTACTGAAGGTATCCCAAGAATGACTTGAATGAATGGTAAATTGTATCACCACCTTGGAGAGGAAGAGTCAACATTACATAGACATCAATTTTCTTTGAGTTTGCTTATCTTGGTGACAATTAAAACGGTTGTTTTTGTTTATTTTCAACTACACAAACAGATTCTAACTTTCCTAGATAAAGACAATGAAGAAACAATAGCCAAGAAAACTCAGGGATGGGGACAGGGGATGATCAGTTGGAGATGGAAACTAACCCTACCAGACATTAAAAAATATTTTAAAATCTCAAAAATATAAAGTCTAACATTGGTTCAAACATAGACACAGCCAATGGAAAAAAAGACATAGTCCAGATATACACAGAATACATACAAGGAGTTAGCATGATGCTAAAGGTAGCCTCTCAAAACAGAGGTGAACAACCCAATAAATGGTGTTGAGTCAATTTGGTAACCATTTGGAGAAAAAATAAACTGGGATCCAGACCAGGATGCAACAGTACAAACTTCAAAGGATCCAAACGTTTCAATGTAAAAAATGTAACCAGAGAAGTACTAACTGGTTGAATGTACCCTAGGAAATGACTTCCCCATAGGTCACAGCTTGCTATCCTATGGAAATATGTGAGCCACAAATGCAAGAGATAAATGTAATTTAAAATTTTCTAATAGCCAATAAGATTTTCTAGTAGCCCTTGAAAAGATGAAAATAAATGAGATGAAATCAATTTTAATAATATATTTTAATTCAAGATATCTAAAATATTATCAATATATAAATACAAAATTATGAAAAATTTTGCTTTCTTTATTTGAAACTAAACATTTTAAATTCCATGTGTATTTTACAGTTATAATCATATCTCAATTCAGGCTAGCCGCATTTCACAGACTCAATAGCCACATGTGGCTACCATACCAACTGGCAGGTCCTAAGAAGTGCAGACTAAGTTCCACAAAGTAGGGAACACTGTTTAGCTCAGTTCACCCAGTACCTGCACAGTGCCCGGCATATATTTTTGTGAGAGAGAAAAGAGAAAGAGGAAGGAATAAAAATGGATCTTATTTGAGAAACAAAGGCATTGGTGGGCTTCCCTGGTGGCGCAGTGGTTGAGAATCTGCCTGCCAATGCAGGGGACATGGGTTCGAGCCCTGGTCTGGGAAGATCCCACATGCCGCGGAGCAACTAAGCCCGTGAGCCACAATTGCTGAGCCTGTGCGTCTGGAGCCTGTGCTCCGCGACGGGAGAGGCCACGATAGTGAGAGGCCTGCGCACCGCGATGAAGAGTGGCCCCCACTTGCCGCAACTAGAGAAAGCCCTCACACAGAAACGAAGACCCAACACAGCCATAAATAAATAAATAAATAAATAAAATTTAAAAAAAACAAAAACAAAAAAACAAAGGCATTGGTATAGTAAGGGTGAAAAAAAGCATTTAGAAGTCTTGGGTTCCAGTCTTGACTCTGAAATTTCCTAATAGGTAACTTGGGCAAATCATAACTTTTCTGAACTTGATCTGTAAAAGAAGATTTTTCATGCTTACCTAGTGTTTAGGAGTTGATATGAGGATCAAACGAGATCATGAAGACATATGTAAATTGTGAGGCACTTTATAAATGTTATATTGTTACTAACTTAAAAAGCTCTGTCTCTATGATCACTGTTTCCAGAGAACACTAGCTTCTTGCTTTTGATCACTGTCGCCCATCTATCTCCTACCATGGACATGCAGGTTAAAATTATGCAGCATGTTGGTCCATGTTCTATCCCTGGAAGACCATTATTTTGATTTGTTAATCTGTGTTCAGTGCCTCGCTCCACATTTCAGCTGTCTGCAAATAGAAGCCTCTCTCCTTTAACTTGACAAAAAGAGGCTCTCCTGAGGTATCTCAGACACTTGTATCCTGTTGGGCTCCCTTTGGTTTGCAGCATCTACCCTACAGAATAACCCTAGTCATCCTCTGATATAGGACAGGAACTGGTTACAACAGAAGCCAGAAAAGGAAAGGGACCTGAAATCCTAAGATGCTCCTCAGAGAGATATGGAGAGAGAATGGGGTTGGATACTACAGATGAGTCCATTGAAGGTGGAAGAGTCAACAAGGAGCAGGAAGTTGGATCCAAGCTTGCCACATTTTCCATAATGACTCACATCATATCAGAAGGCTAGTATTCCATTCACATCTCTCCCTGTTCCCTAACTGGTGACTTCTGGCTGCATGGTAAAAAGAAGGAAGAGTCAGAGGAACACATTATCTCCCTACAGTTTCCCTCATTAATTGTCATCAAAGCTGGCATTTTGAGTAAGTGAATTAGAAAAACAGGGATACTTAAATACACTCAGTCTTTCAGATTACCCTCAACCAGCCAGAGAGCCTGAACTAAAAGTCTCCCGGATTAAGGTCACTTTGACAGCAAAAGTACCTGTGTCACTTCTGGGTGAAACAATCCTTTCATTTTCAGGTAATACAGAATATTCCTTTGTTGACAGTGGAATAGAAAGAGTTAAGCCAGAAAACCCGGGTTCTTCTCCTGCCTGCCACTTAAATGTAGCCTAAATTTGCACAAATAACTTAATCTCTATCAGTACATTTCTATATATGTTAATTGAATATAATTATGCTTTGCTTACACAATTGTTTGGGGAATATTCACTGCCACTTTACTTAAGCTTTCCTATTACACAGGATGGTTATGGGAGGCTAGTATGTTATTATTATAGTGATCTCTGGCATGGCTTATAAATAAACCACTGATGAGGAAATTTAGAAGATACTGAGGTAGTATTACTGTGAAAGAACTGTATTATAAAACACATGTGATTTTATTGTAGAGTTGCATGCATGCTACTAGCACATTCGATGCCAAACCTCCAAATATTTTCATGTTTAATCTTGATTTTCTAATGTGGTTTAGGTATCTTTTTCTACACCAGGTGCATGAGGCAATGAAGATGAACGTTCCTAAAGGTAGCTAATAGTAGAAAGCCATCCCATTACTCCATGAGTATATGAGCACAGAGTGGGTTAGGACACCTGGCCGACCTCAAAGGTGAATTAATCCTGATACAAAAACAGATTAGAGAAAGGCTTAAGACCACTAGACAAGAACCACCTACAGAATTCAGGGAGCATAGTTAGGCAACAGCCACTTAGGTTTCCACACCTATTGCTTGGAAAGGCGCTAAATTTTAATGCATAAGGGTCCCAGTACTGTTTCCACAACTCGCACACAGGTTTCTTCCTGGATTAAACTCATAAGAAGGATTTAGTGTTTAAGTTTCCTGTGAAGGGGGTCTTTGTTCCCACTAAGTCCTAAGAATAATTTTAAAGAGAGAAGAAAAGAATGATATGCAATTTTGTAGTTCTTTGTTGTAAAGTGGGGTCCCTATGTTTCCTCAGAAAAATAATTTCTTTTAACTGTTCTCACTCACAAGAACGGAAGCATTCCCAGTGTCTGACTAGAAGAACATAAAGTTAGGAATATTGCTCAGTGGATTTATTCCTGTGAAGATGAAAACATACAATGGAACAAAGAGAAAAAAAATAATCTTAAGGCCACAGATAACTGACCATATCTAAGTCAGAATTCCTTAAGGGAAGCCAAAAATGCACTGGAAGCTCACTGTTTGTTTCTTTTTTTTTACTTTTTTTTTCCCCCTTCAGTTAGAAGATATGCAATTTGACTGATGGTATTTTTTCCACACTGGTGACATTTTAAATGGATACCAAGATTTTTGGGGGTGGTTGTAATAGCTTGATGAAATCTTTAATGTGTGCCAAAATGTTTCATTAATGTAAGTCAGCCAAATAATCCTCTTGCCTTGTAAAAATATTTCTTTTTAAAAAATGCTTTCTGAACTGTTAAAAAATTAGAGTACTTAGAGTTTAGCTACAAATATATGGGTTATATTGACTAATGTTGTACCCGTATTTCCTCAAAGCAAACAGTAGAGAGGATATAATTTTGATAATGTTAGATATGAAGTTCTCAACTTTTTTAAATCAAATAATTACTACTTTTAAATTCAGATGGCTATTAAAAATCTGGGATTCAACCAAGTTGCTATGTTTCTTGTTTGAAACAACTGCTTGGCCTTGTGAAAAGCCAGGTGGTTGCTGCCTTTAGGTTTGTGGTATTTAGGTCTTGGTGGCCAATGACCAGTATGGATTCTCTTTCACTCTGCATATAGTTTTTTTCTAGTTGAAATGAAGAGTCAGTTCATGTTTGATTGGTGATAACAATAAAGACATGTGGTACTTAAAAGTAGGAAAACTGCCTTTCAGTCAACAGAAAATTACATACTTAACATTAAAGCAGAAAAGTATAGTGATGCACTGGAGGTGAAAAATGGGGGAACCTTAACTAAATTACAGGGAAATTTCCGTAACAGATTCACTAGTAATGTTGTTTTAATAATGATTTCCTGTCATGAACTATATTTATCATATACCACCTCTCTGACATGACACTGTATTTAATGTTTTTGAGAGCCATGTTTTAATCAGATTAAACTCAAGGAAACTGATAGGTATCTGTCTGGTCTTAGCTTTAGCTTCTGCTTCTTATTTAGTCACAAGACTATTATTGCTGGAATCTTTATAAACACATTTGCCGGGATTAACACAAGAGTGCAGCTTATGTTGTGAGGTCACAAAAATGTGTGCCGGTGGTTTTCATGATCTCTGCACAGAGTGCATTACAGAATTGTTTAATAAATTAAAGACAAGTGATGCAAAATGTGTTCCTTTCCCCCATGGGATTAAGCATCTAAAAATACAACTTATTTTTAGATTCAAAAAATAGTTTCTTAGGAACTAAGTAACCAAGAAGAATGTTCAAAGAAAGGTTGGTACAATATTATTCATTATTCAAGTATATTTACATAAAACTAAAATCTCCAACAATAAGCTCAATGTTCTAAAAACTAATTTACCAAATAAGCGGTAATAACTTTGATAATTTATATAACAGCTATGACATTACTTAAGATGCAACATTCCAATATTATCAGTGAACACATCAAGTTGAATACTTGAAAGAGCTCTGGAGGGCAAAGTTTTCCTCCTTCAAATTCAGGCTCTTCGAAAAAAGTGCTCCCTGGTTCAAGATTTCCCATGGCAGATAATCTAGTAACAATCCAATAGTGCCAAACTGAGCATTAGATAAGGATGAAGTCATATATCAAAGTAAGATTAGTGTTAAAAGTGGAAATTAACAAAGAAAGTATAAAAGAGAATTAAAAAGGTAGTACAGACTGACCTTTAACACTACAATCATCATCACATGAAAATGTTTTTAGGCTTAGATGACTGCGTAATACATGCAACATACAAAACCACTTTATGTTAGATATAATAATACATTATTTTTTCATCCACATAATTTGCATACCTTTTCTTAAATAAATATGCAGTAACTTCCTCAGTAAGTACCTGTGGCTTTGAAGCTTCCTCTGTAGAATATCTTAAAACTGCTGTACAGCATGCATGACAGACACTGATTAGCTGGTAAGATATAATCTAGTGAACTGGTACTAAACTAAAAGCTATAGAGTAGCATCCACAGATAGTTATCAGGTACTTTTTTATGACGTATACATTATGTAGGAAAAGAGAATATCCTTCAATTGTCTGTATATAAGAAAGGGAAATCTTTGAGACTATTATTAATTAATGATTAACAGGATTACTGCTGAAGTTTTTCTTGTAGGTATTAATACCATAACTGAGTGTAAGAAGTCTAAGAAAAATTAAAGTCAGTGCTATTATTGAGATGCCTTTTAATATCTCTGTCGTTATATATAGTTTCAGTCTGCATTATTTTTGCTTAATATTGATAAAATATTTCATGAACAATTTACAGGTTGGGTTTCAGGTGAGCAGAATAAACACACTATTTATAAGCACAAGATATACTTTTAAACCAACTTTTAAAATTTCACTGGATCTTTCAACATTTGTTTGAAATGCTTACAAGATATTCATCTATTTGTGGCATCATATAGGTCTGTCTCCCCATCTGTCTATGTTTTTCATGAAGACTAGTATCTGGTACATGTGGTTTTTTTTTTTTTTTTTCCTTCCCCACTTTAGTAGCTATTCATTGGCCCACTACTATGCCATTTCTGTAATAGTTGTCCGACAGCATTTATTGATCATTTTTTAAATAAAATACAAGCTTTCTTTTACAGGACAAGGGGACAAGTAATCAATGCCTTTAATTTAATTTTGACTAAATTTATCTCTGTATGGTTAGAAAATTAATGTCATCAAAATCTATTATTGTCACAATAAATAATTACATTGGCAGCATGATGTAATACTAAGATCTAAAACACTTAATTTTCTAAGAGTGACATATATATGGTTATTCATCACAGCACTTCAGCCCTATCTTCCCAAAAGTAACCTTCTTATATTCCATGGCCAGATTTGCTAAGAAATTCACATCTTGCATGTATGGACATCTTGAGGAATCCTTTTTTAACAGGAAATCCTGGCAACACCCCTTCCCCTCCCCACTCCACTTGGTAGCCTGACTCCAGCACAAGCTCATCTGGTTCGACTAAAATCATTGCATTATTTGGCAGTGGTTTCTTCATACGTGGCGCTTGGAGCTCATTGAAGCTCAAACAGTACAGGAAATGCAAATCATGCAAACCACCCTCATGATGGCGACGTATAGCAGCGTGATTGAGCGGCAGTACGCACGACTCGTGGGCTGACCACATGAAAGGAGCCATTTAAAGACCAGATGAGCAAAAGCTGGGATAAGTTAGAGAGTATGTGTGAGTTTAAAAGCTGGCAGAATAGCATCCTTATTTAAAATAGAAGGGGTTTTTTTATTATTATTTTTTATTAATAACACCTGCCCAAGTTCTTCACATTGAAGGAAGTTTACAGAGGTAGAGTGAGTATACTGCACTAAGTAGTCCAATCTTTCTTTTTTTAAATCCCAGGTATGGTAGAAGAGTGGAGTACTTTCCATCAATTTTTCACAGGATTTTCTACAGTTGTTAACGATTATTGGAAATGTTTTCTTTCACTGAACTTTAAAAAAAAAGATAATTTCGCAATGCCCCACATTATCTGCTCATAATTCCTAGTGTCAGTTTAATTGCCACATGTTAATAAAATTAGTTCCTCCAACAAAAAATAAGGAACTATAATTCTCAGGAATTCTTCAACAAAAGCCTTAGGAGCAATACAGAATTTGCTATTAAGAGAATATTTAAACAAGGCTAATACAGTAATTAGAACAGAAAAATGGCTACAGGAAGTTCTTTTCTTTTTTGGAACTGATTGTTTTTTAGATGTTTCTAATTTACCACCAAGTAAAGAAAATGTGACTATTAAGAGAATAAATGCAATAACTTAAAATAATTAAAAGAAACATTCCATTTTTTATGTTTGTTTAGCATTTTAAATTATTTTCCAAAGCCCTTTAAGTAGGCTATGTCATTTGCATACAGACTTAAAAGCACCAAGAGTTCCATTAAAGCACTGGCTCCCTTAACCCCTTATACCTATAGCTACAAGCTTAAATAAGGGGATAAATAAGTTAGAAGTTTAAATAAAGTGGGGAAAAAGGCCCGTGCCTCTGGTCTAGGAATCAGAAAACCTAAGTATAAATAGCCATATGATACTGAACTAATCACTCTCTGAAACTTAAATTTCTCATATTCAAGAATGACGCTATCACCAGCCTTCCTGACAGCTTCAGAGTTTCATTTGAAAGATGGGGTGATACAGTATGTGAGAAAATTGTACAGCGCTAAACAAACATAAAGAAGTACTCTACGGACTTTCCTGGTGGTGCAGTGATTAAGAATCCGCCTGCCAATGCAGGGGACACAGGTTCGATCCCTGGTCCATGAAGATCCCACATGCCATGGAGCAACTAAGCCCGTGTGCCACAACTACTGAGCCTGCGCTCTAGAGCCCGCGAGCCACAACTACTGAGCCTGCACTCTAGAGCCCGCGAGCCACAACTACTGAAGTCCGCGCACCGAGAGTCCATGCTCCGTAACAAGAGAAGCCACCACAATGCGAAGCCCGAGCACCGCAACAAAGAGAAGCCCCCGCTCGCCGCAACTAGAGAAAGCCCGCACGCAGCAACAGACCCAACGCAGCCAAAAATAAATAAAATAAATTAATTTTTTAACATCTTTATTGGAGTATAATTGCTTTACATTGTTGTGTTAGTTGCTGCTGTATAACAAAGTGAATCAGCTATACGTATACATATATCCCCATATCCCCTCCCTCTTGCATCTCCCTCCCACCCCTCTAGGTGGTCACAAAGCACCAAGCTGATCTCCCTGTGCTATGCAGCTGCTTCCCACTAGCAATTAAAATTTAAAAAAAAAGAAGTACTCTACTATTTATGAGGCACTCACATTGTGCCAGGTACTATGTTGGGCTCCTACATACATTATCTCATTTGGTTTAATTTCATCTTCACAATACCACTTCATTATTATTAGTCCCATTTTAAGAGACAAGAAAATTGAGGCTCACAAAAGTTAAGCAATTTCCCAGAAATGGTACGGCTAATAAACGGCAACACTGAGGGTAAATATATTAGGCCATACATGGTTCTGTATTGATGATCATAATCATCCACTGGGGGTCCGCATAACTCTTGATTAGCTGTTATTTTAAAGAGAAAATCAATGCTGACACCCTACAAAGTAGAATCAAGTAATGCAGAATTTCCCTAACTTTTCCATCAGACACACAGCTAGATACTTGGTATTTCGAATTGGCTCATATTATTCCATCATGTCCACTTCTTCCTTAATTTATCCGAAACATAGGCAATGGCTACCCTGTTTGACAACCAGGAAGAGTGCTAATAACCATTCTCCCCTGAAGTCACCAGAGCCACTGCCTTGAAATTTTAAACACTGGTTGGTGTTAAGAAATTCTGACTGGGTGCAACAAGAACAGGCAGCTTTAAAGACTTTCTGATTGCCAACTGAACTGTCTTCCTTTCCAAGCCAAGGAAAGCCACTTGTATGTACAGCCACTAATAAGCAAGACTTAATTATTTGTTTTTTGTTTTCAGAGCGTTTGTAAAAGCCCATGGGAGAAGAGAGGTTAGATTATATTTTAATATTTAAAATAAAGTAAAACAAAAACCTATGAGCTTATAATTGCTTATATTTGTCAAAAGAGAAGACTGTAGACAAAAGAAAGATGTTGGTGGAAAAGAGCATATAGTTATATACAAGTTGCAGGTAGGCAGCATAATTTTGCCAGAGCAACCAATAAAGGAGAAAAGTCAGTCAGAGAACCTATTCAACAGGGTATTCAGATCAGTTGAGACAGGATGCTCATTCACAGCTAGAAAATCCATCAACTGCCCTAATCCATGCCAAAACCCAGAAGAGGATGAATCAATAAAGCTGGGAAGAGTGCTGAGTTATTCCTTCTACCCTCAGCTCTTAGAAGGCATCAAGGATCCTACTGAAGAAACAAAACCTTGATGCATCTATAGGAAGTTTGATGTATGAATATTATGTTATAATCTGAAGATCAGAAATTTAAGAGACACCATTTACATCATGTCCTGTTTCACAGGGAACAACTATTCAAGATATAAAAACCAGGCACTGACGAGCCATAGGTTCAAGGATTTCAGAGATTGTGATGGTAGAGGGTAGAAGTCTCTCCTTGTAAAATAAATTTAAAGTTGCATTCTGAGGAGGAAGCACTGAAGTGGACTGAGTCAAGAAGCAAAGTATGGAAACAAGTGGATCTGAAAAAAAATGAAGTTTCCAGGTAAGCCCAAACTAGTAAGTGGATCTGCGTGGGTTTTGCTTTCATTTTGTTTTGAACGAGGAGGGCAGAGTTCATTCCTCTTCAAATGCCCCAAGACAATTCTTAACAATCCCACTGTCAGAGTTTCCAGATGGAAGACAAACCTGAATCTGCATCTCTTGTTTGAGCCTGTTTTTCTCCATTTGCCTTCAGTAGCAAGAGAACATTACTGATTCATTAAATCATCCCTTACCTTTGCCTCTAAATTATTTCCAATTCTTCCAGTATTTATTTCCCAGCCTGTTACTGATTTTCATCAGTAACAGGACTATCAATTAAAACAGAGGACTATTTTCATTGATAGTCCTCTAGGTGCTATCAAATTTGCCACATTAGATTCACATTATAGAATTCAATACTAAACACTCAGGACCCACCCAGAAATGTCATCACCTACCCCTTGTTTTCGAAAGCTCACTTAACCTTTCCAGACCTCTGTTTCCTCAGCTGTAAAATGACAGCAGTTTGATTAGAAGAGCTTTAAAGTCTTTACTATGTTAATAACTGTCATATTATCTCAATGTCAGGCGTTAATATCTAAAAACACTAATTAGTAAGAAAAAAAGTAGTACCACAAAAGACTCTATAATGGGAGGCAAATAATTAACATTTTGCCCATAGTACCCCGTGGACAACTACCTATGTGATTATAGTTAAGTCACTGAAGCTTTTTTGTTGCTTTTACCAACAAACTGAAGATAATACATCACACTTTGTTATGGAGGGAATGGACCATATGATCTCTTACTGCAATGGTTCCAGAATGAATGACTATATTATGGCTTATTATATGTACATGATGGTACCAGGCAGTCCTTTATTTAACTAAAATATAATAAAAGCCTAGACTGTAACAGGCACCATATGACATAGTGAATTCAAGGATGCTGGTGTAGTGGGTTGAACTGTGTTGTCCAAAAAGATATTCAAGTCCTAACCCCTGGTATTCAGGTTAAGATGAGGTCATACTAGATTAGTACGGGCTCTATAGCCAATGACTTCTGTCCTTATAAAAAGGGGAAGGGACACAAAGAGATATACACAGGGAAGAAGGTCATGTGACAACAGAGGCAAAGATTGGAGTGATGCACCTACAAGCCAAGAAATGCCCAAGATTGCGGGAAGCCACCAGAAGCTAGGCAGAGGCAAGAAAGGATTCTTCCCTAGACCTTTCAGAGGAAGCAAGTCTTGCCAACACTGATTTTGGACTTCTAGCCTCAACAACTGTGACAGAATAAATTCTGTTGTTACAGAAACCTTAAGAAATTAATATAGTTGGTCACATCAGTACAATAAGAGATAGCCAGGCAAATAAAAAAAGTTATTAAAAGAATTCCAAGAAATATGTTATTTTAGTGAAACCAAAGGACTGGCAACACCTAATATTTTTTAAAAATTTAAGCTTTCATGACATTGAAAAGTAGTGCTTTTGAACAGGATAAACTACAGGCTACTATCATAACCATTTCTAATTTACTAATTTGATTTTTGAAAATAGACAAACCATTTTACTTCTGAACATGTCAGTTTCCTTTCCTAGAAAGTGAGATTTGATATATATATTAATCTACCACACAAGAGGGAAAAGAAAATTAATGACATTATGCTGAATACTTTTGTAAATGGTAAATGTCATAATTATACATATATGTACACACAGAGATAGGAAGAAAGGTAGATGATTCAGGGGTAGGTAAGGTATGGATATGTACGGAGGGTTATAAACTTCATAACACTGCAAGAATTATTACATCCTGTCTCTGTCCCAACTACAGACCAAGCATAATCAACTATTCAAAAAAAAAATTATCTGACTATTTAAATCTCTCAAGTAGTGAAAATAACAAGAAGTGTAAAACAGCAGCATTCCTAAAAAAAACTTTTGTGCTCTGATTAAAAAATAATTAAAATTACTAATACAAAACAACAATCTGTCCAATTAGTGTTTTCTTTAATTAGCAAGAACATTTAACCTCTTCAATAAGCTTCTATGTGGACAGAATGTTTCATACTACTATAATTATCCCTTAAAAGTAACAAAACAAAAAGAAAGGAAATACCCAGCAAGTGAAACAAAGCTAAGAGAGTTACTGAGTTATATTTATACTTAAAATCTTGAACTGGTGAAGATAAAGTATAACAGATAATACTATTATTTGTACTAAGCCCAGACAGTATATTTTAGACCAGCATTCCCAACCCCGGTTGCACTTTAGAAAGACTTGCAGGATATTTAAATATAAATGTCGATGCCCAGGGCCCCTCTATAGACAAGGGCTGCCCCCGCATGGCAGTGCAGGCTTTGTTCTCACAACTCCAGAGGGCACTATTTATACACTGCAATGCAACCTATAAGATGTAGGAATAAAAAGTTAAGTGAGTACAAAGCATTAAAGATACTAAGTGAGCCACTAAATCAACACCAACTAATCATTTCTCAAATAAGAAGCATCAGACTTCAGCTCTCTGGGCAAAAAGGAAGCTTCTACTGGGCAGCCATTTAGTACATAGCATCCTGAGCATGCTCTGGGCCCTGGGAAATTGCTTTCTCTCCTCTTTATCACATAAGAGGGTCCTGTTTTACAGCAAATATAGTATTTTAAGGTTAAGAAATATTTAATGATATTGAGGAATTACTTAGGATTTATTAGGGTGATAATGGTATCACCCTACAGTGATGTTTTATTTTTAAGAGATTTTATCATTTAGAGATACACAATGAAATATGTAGGCCTATAAATGGAATGTCAGGAATTTGCTTCAATAAAATGTGGAGTGGGAGACTTCCCTGGTGGTCCGAGTGGTTACGACTCTGTGCTTCCAACGCAGGGGACATGGGTTCGATCCCTGGTCGGGGAACTAAGATCCCACATGCTGTGCAGCTGAGCCAAAAAAAAAAAAAAAAAAAAAAAAAAATGGAGTGGGAAAGAGCTAGGCGGAGTTCAGATAGAACCAGATTGGCCATTTATTTATAATTGTTAAAGGATAAATAGGTTCATTATCTATTCCCTCTACTTTTGTATATGTTTAAATTTTTCCATAATGTGGCCACTCATTCAAATCAAAAATAGGAAATGCAATGTGCCTATAGTAAGCAAATTATCTTGACCAAAATGGAGAGTATACTTAAGATGGATAGTATCATCACAAGGAAAGGACCAGGCAATCATTCCTTAACAATATGAGTAAGAATTTGTTTGTTGGAAAAATAACTGGCAGTCAAACAAAAGGTTTACAACAAGACATAGGACAGTGCTATAATTTAAAAGTAGTGGAAAGCAGAAATGACATCAGGCTACGAAATAATAAGTAATCAGAGTGACCTAAAAGAGGTCAAGAAGGTTTCTGCCCCTCAAGCTGAGGTCAAAATTAATGCCAAGAAAGAGAGAGTGGTTAAAGGAATCAAAAGCAAGAAAGGGCTGAGAGAAGTAGCGGGAAAAAAGATATTAAATTTGCCACTGAGAATGCCATTGATAACAATCCTAAATTTACTCCAGTTAAGTGATAAATAGATGATTATAAACGGCAGAAAACACAGAAATATAGTACAGTTGACCCTTGAACAACACGAGTTTGAACTGCATGGGCCCGCTTATGAGTGAATTATTTTTCAATAAATATGTACAAAAATAAGTAATACTCGACCCTCGGTTAGCTGAATCCTTGGATGTGGAATTGCAGATATGGAGGGCCAACTGTAAAGTTATCTCAGATTTTCAAGTTGCAGGGGGTAACCCCAAGTTGTTAAGGGTCAACTGCATATTGAACTGAATTGAAAGATATTCAGGGTTTTCTTTGACAAGAAAGACATTTACTAGAGAGCAATGGACAAGAAGATGGTCAAATTGATGACATTTCCAAAAACTAGACAATGATAAAAGTAAAGTTTTCAGTGATGTGGAAGGAATATGGTAAACAATTAAAATACAAAGAGGAAGAGTTAGGAGGGTAGCCTTCTATGGAATGGCTGAAAATGCTCAAAAGGGCTACAAAGGTCAAGCAATACTACCTGAAAAAAACAGTGATAAACTATTTCTAGAAAGTAAACCATGTAAACTGGCATCACTGCCAAGTCAACAGGTAAACCTCCAGGGATTATAAATCAGTATTGTTCCTCCACTGTTCTCTTCTATCATAATCTGTACACTTCCAAAAAGGTCCTGGGTTTTAACAGCTTATAGGAAGTTCATGTCTAATGAAACCTTTTTTCCTCATTGCATTTGTATTCCCCCAACTTAAGTTTTTCTGCTAATAAACTAAATACCAGTAACCATTTTCTGCATATTGCCACTGTACCCTGGTAAAAGGAAAGTCTCAGTATTTCCATTTTATAGCTTCTACTTATCACTTTAAGTTCTGCCTCATGTGCTTCAAACTCATTACAGCTACATCTTTTGCTACTTGAAAAAGAATCCAAAAGAGAAAAGTGAAAACCACTAAAACAGCCACCTTCTCCACTGTACTAAACAGGTAATTATATAACAAGCATGAAGTATTTCAACTAAAGTAAAGCACTGTACTCATAAAACATTTTAAAAAGTATTGAGCAGCTACTACATGCAGGGCAGTATAATGGGTAGAGCAAGGAAGAAAGAAGAAAAAGAAAATAGGATGTATAACCTTGCAAAGCATGTAATGCAACTGCTAAATAATGTCTTATATGCTACAAATCCAGCTAGCATTGTTTTTCTATGTATCTCTTATCCGTAAATAAATACAACTGGAATATTGCACATAGCAAAGATTATATATCTTATGAATTTTATTGATATTTCTTAGTATTATTTATTCATTCATCCAACAAATATTTACTGAACACTAAGAGAATTAGACCTTGGGAATAGTTGTGAAAAAAGACAAAGCCTCTGCCCTCAGGGAACTTAGAAATAATAATAAAATATTTCCTGTGCAAATTTACGATGACCTTTGCTTATAAAACTTCAAGAAATGGGCAATATTAAATATCATAAGATACCAAAATAACCCTAACATATTTGCTTTTGAATTTCAGCTGCTCAAAAATCCATGAGTTAATTAAGTTACTTTACAAATTTTTTTGTTTTTCCTCTCATCCACTGATCCACTCACAGAATGACCACTTCCTCGCTATTATTAATTCTGTCCAAGTGTAACTGAACAGGTAACACTGCTTAGCAGTGACAAAAAGTAAAACATTATTAATAGCTATTCAGAATTGTTTGTTACTTAATGAGCTGCTCTGTAAAATACTGAAGGTGAAGGGCAAAAGAAATGGATGAAAGAAGATTTAGAATGGTCTGGAAGGGGGTAAGTGGGGAGCAGGATTTGAGTAGTTAAGAGTGTTTAGCTTTGCTTAACTCTTTACAGGTATAAGAAATAACCTAAATAGAATGTCTAAAAAAGGGAAGGAAATCAAATGAGCAGGTTAGGTCTCTCTCTCTGCAACAAGCTGGGCAAACTATTTCTCCAATTCACCTGCAGTGTATTTTATCTTCAGCCCCAATTAGCAAAGGTAGAAGTGTATTCAGAGGTTTTTGAAAGAAATAAAGAAAGCCTATTTCTACAGAAAAAAAAAAAAAAAAGCAAAACTAATATACATAAGGTCTCTTCAAAAATTTTACCTACTAATAAAAAGCTTTCAAGCACATTTATAACAAGTTTTAAAGATATATTCCAGGTAAATAATCTGCACTAATGTGGTGGCCAGTGACCTGAAATGGCCATTTCTATTGTGAACAAGAAAAGAAACTTAGTATGTTTACTAAAATTCATATCAACTCGAAGAAAATATATTTGAACATTTATTTCCGCTTAACAAATATTTTTGGCAGTCAGGATTTTCAGCTGTTATTCTTTCATTAAAATTAAAGTGAGACATTTCTGCATGTTCAGACATTCACATAATTCTTTTCTTCCGGGTTTAAACAAAGAGATGATACTGTACATGTGAAATAACTACTTTGTGTTAGAAAATTACAGTCATTTTATCATAGGTATGAAGTGCTGCTTTTCTTTAAAAAAAAAAATAGCAACAGGTATTGTCAAAACGTTCAGATTCATGAGACAAATGTACACCTTTTTTTCTCTTTAATACATTATTTAGTCTTTACTAGATAAGGGTGCAATTTAGCCACCCTCCATTTTATCTTTTTCATAAACACAGCATTTTTTTACACACTTTCAAATCAAGTACCTAGGAAAGTACCTTACAAAATAGGAGTCATTACACAAATGTTAGTTGAAGAAAATGAATAAACTGTGAATTATTAATTTACTTTTTCTAATTACAGAAATATAAATATGACCACTATTTTAATTCCTTATTACTACCCACTATTTATTATTATTTATTAAATTATTTGTTAAATAATAAAATAATTATTTAATGATTGCTGTTTAACTATAACTCAAAATTGATATCAGAACTGAAATAAGTTAAACAGAAACCAAAAATCTGTGAATGACATCCACACTATCATTTCTTCTGATCACTATGAACCACATGTACTGAAGAACAAACGTAGCAGCATATTGTAGCTGTGGGCCACTCTTTAAACATCATTTTTTTATTTAAGTATTAATTCCATGCCATCTCTTCTATTTACATTTTAAAAGAGATAAACTAAAGGCTAGAAATTAATAACCTAAAAATAAAAATATCAGAGCAAATGAGTTACACAGAAGAAGAGCACAAATTCTAACTTCACGATAGCATCTTACTCTTCAGTTTACAAAATATTCTTCGAACATTATTATCTCATTTGATCCTCATAACAAACCCTGAAGATACATGGGCAGGGTATTATTTTGTTTTTTCACCATTTCGCAGATGAAGATACAAAAGAATGGTGATCTGCCCTTAGAGGCTGAGTGGCTAAACTGGGCCTTGAATCAGCCCCTCTGACTTCTAGTCCAGTGATCTCTCCTGCGCCCTCACAACTACTATGTAACAATATGTCTAATAAGTACAAAGAGAAAATCAAAACCCATCATATGTTCCTAGGGATGCCCAAACACTGAAGGAATTCACATTGTGTGGCTAATATCTGTAAGTCAGGATTAGTCAATATCTATGTGTCTAATCTGTGGTTTGGAGCTGCAAACAAATACCACATTAGTCAGCAAGACAAAATAAGTGAGAGAACAATTGACACTCCATGTCTATGAAAAAAGAAGTCATTCTTGGTTTGATGTGCTTACCAGCTGAGAAAAAAAAAAAAAAACTGTATGACAAATTGAAAAGTAAAACAGAAATGAAAATGAATGCTGATGAGTTCAAACTGAATATTCTAAATTGCAAATGTGGAAATACTGATTCAAATGGCACATGTCATTAAACTCTGTTAGAAGGAAGGCTTCAGGTGACTCACACAAATTTGGAGAGAAGGGATTTCCCTGTCACCGCCCCCCCCCATTTTAACATGTAAAACAAAAATACCAAACAAAACCAGGTTGCAATATTACTTTAGAGATTTTCTACAATTTTTCTAAAAACCTAAGACATACCAAGCTTATAACTACTGATGCTCATCTAAAGCCTAAATCCTTAATAACAGAAATACTAACTTTTTTGCTGTAATATAGAACAGGTCATAACAGAATGTAAATATCCTGAATCCTCCAAGTTTTGATATAATCAATATCTTAAGGGTTTATCACCAAAACTGACAATATGCATTAGAAATCCTAGAACATAATAGTTTCTGGGGCCAGAGCAGGCTGAAGGATGCAATAGCCAAAAAGAAAACCCTGTTCATCAAAACTTTCTTTTTCAGTAATTCTAAAAGGCTGGTGCTCACCACAACTCCTCTCAGATTTAGACATCTAATTAGAAACTGCATTTTTAATACTAGTTAATACATGTAAAACATATGCATGTTGAACACATTAAAGGACAAAAGTTTTCTGGGAGCTTTTTTCCATGGATAAAAAAATAAAGAAAACTCAACACTGTTCAAGTGGACCACTACCATCAGCCAGCATTTTATCTAAAATAAAACTGATTGAAAGAAGGCAAATATAAAGATCATGTTTCCAGAAGCCTGAATGTTTTTCAGGTACTTCAAATCTAAAACTGCCACTGTTTCTCCTTGTGTGAATATGTATGTGTGTCTTCTTTTTTCTACTCCCAGTTCTAAATACCAAAATCAGACCAAAAAAAAAAGATTACTCACATAAACTCTACTTACATACTAAATGCTCAATACTCCAATTTCAGAGCCAATAGACCTCGATTCTTAACCTCTGCTTCTCTTAGTTCTCTTACATTTTTCAAAAAATACTGCAAATAAAATATGAATGTCATTAAATATTTTTGAACACTTAGAAAAATAAAAATACTACTACTACGAAAATGATTGCATAGTCCTCCTAATCACTCTTTATGAGCCCCTGAGTCATAATCTCTTCGTTTCCACCAATTCCAAGAGTCAAGGATTCCTAAACCTTTGTAATAATGGCACTGTGCTGTTATTTGAATTCCTGGCAGCAATCTTCTTATAAAATGGTATAGAAAAGTATTTTTTCAATAAGAGCGAGTTGATGTTTTTCTGTTTTAAAAATCTCCTTTGAGAAAATTGAAGACACTAAGCAATGCTATAAAATGAAAGCTAAGAATCACTACCTCTGAATGAGAAACTCTACAATACAAATGCTACATACACACAGACACACACAACATACAAGTAACATATGCCTTTAATATAACTGGATTTCATGAATTTTTTTTCATTTTATTTAAGCTTATGATTGAGTCAAAAAAAAAAACCAAAAAAAACCAGTGACAAAAACTAGTTCACATTCTTAGCCACTTTCATTTTCTGAAAATCACCAAAACAGTTCATATACAAATAAATATCTGTATCAACACTGGATACACAGTGAAACAAACCATGGGCTAAAAATCCCCTATACTTCAGCTCTATTACTATAGGGAAAGACAGGTTACCAAGTGTAGGGAATTTCCCTAGAAACATATTAGTATCTGATGGCTTTAGAAAGGCTGATTCAAGTGAACATTGTGCAAAGAGTACTGGAAAAAAAATAATAAAAGGAATAGAACTATATCCAAGAGAAGAAACTCAGTTCCTAAAGTACACTACCTTACTTACCTTTTTATCATTTGTGTCTGGCACACAGCGTGTGTTCTTCAAACATACGCCTTACCAGTCCAGACCACTGAGGAAGAGGCTGGCTTTTCTGAACTGAATACTAAGTAGAGTGGCAACCACAAACTTCACTCATTAATTTTTACTTTGGGATCTACCATAAAATAAGAACTCTAGAGATGCACTTAATACCTGACTTTTCCCTTTTTTTGAGGGGGGAGTGCTAAGTTTGAGAAGTTAATACCAAGTAATGAATCACTTATTGATTACGTGTATGTTTGGGTAATATGTACATATACACACATATACACGTATACATAATATATATTATAAATTTTATTTACACAGAGAAAAGAGGCAGTGTTACATTAATTCTTTAAAGAAAAGGAAGTTTTGCTACAGTGAAGTATGTGGAGTAACTTAAAATGCTGCCAAAGTAAACCCACTGATCCAATTTAATGAGTGAATATGAATGATTTACAATTGGCATAGCTATTTTTAAAATAATTATAACTACTAAAGTAGTTTAACTGTGATCTCTCTGCTTTTGCCTAGATTAATTTGTATACCAAATTCTTTTTTCATAGACAGGATAAGGGTAACTTTCACTTCGGCTCCTAGACAAATTTTATAACTAGTGAAATGCAAACAACATAAATTTCATTCATATTGCTAATTCGTTTACCATCTACCACTCCTACTATCATTATTCTCATTCAGAATCTCACTATTTCTATATTAGATGTTAAGAATCCAATGGCCACCTCTACCCTCATCCATGGTCTCCAGCCTGTATTGCTGTAATACTTGTCCTGTGCAGTTTTCCTTACCTCACTCCCATGTTTGACTGCAATACTCACCGTGTTTTACCTGCAAAACATTGTTCAAATAATAGCAGTGCAATTTCAAATAACAGCAGTGCAATTTTCCTTTTGCTCTCTTGCACTCGGTTCACAAGGTTTGGATGACGTCGACCCCAAAGTGGCCATGTGACCCTGGACTGGCCAATTATGACATTAGATGACTTTTGTCACAGTAATAAGTTCAAAGACCATAAGATTTTTTTTAAAAAGTGCTTTCACTCAATCTGGGACTTTGGCTACAACTGCCAAGAGTGGTACACTCTTTCAGATAGGGTAACTAAGCTGGTGAGATATAGACTTAGCTCTGGGAGAGATCCATTTGGAGAGAACCAAACCAGAGGAAAGCAGAGTCAAGAAAACATGAGGCCTAATTACTGGATCCAACTTTGCCTGGAGTCAGCCACTCTAGGACTTTCAGTTATATGAGCCAATACATTTTCCCTTATGTTTAACTGATTTTGAATTGGGGTCTATCATGTGCAACTAATAGGGTCCTGAGTAATAGAGCCGTCAAAGGATACTCATAACCTAAAGCAAAAGCTCCCTAAATTCTTAAACTTGAATTCAAGAATGTTCATGAACTAGACAAAATCTGCCTTATCCTCCCAACCTGATGTCTCACAACTCCTCCTAACTCAGAATATGTTCGTGCTAAACCAAGATTTTAGAGATTTCCAAACATTTCCCAATTTTCCTGCATTAATACCTTTGTTCACAACACTTCCTTCTTCTACAGCACTCTTCCACTTCACCTCTATCTATTAAAATCTCTAACATCTCCTCAGGAGGTCTACCTCAGAATTTCCTGAATGAGGATTAAACTCCCTCCTCTGTACTTCTTTAGTGAATGCTACCCTCTTTGCAGTCCTGACTCTTCTGTGTGAGGTCTATAGTAACATATTCAGTATTTAGTGTACATGTCTTATGTTCCATGCCCTATAGAGACAGATAGCTAACACAAACGTCAAGCACCTTCTCTTTGAAAAGGCAGATATAATCATGACATTCTGAGGCTGGAACAGAAGATCCAAACAAATAAGTCATATCAGAACAACTTAAAAGATATAAGCACTACTGGAAAGAATTATTGCTCAAAAGTCTCTTAACTCTAAAAATAAAAGTAAAATATTCAAGAAGATACACAAACAAGGAAATAATTTCTGTATTAAATGAAGCAGTGGTTGATAACAAAGTTGAATGAGAGACAGAACAAATTTGTCTTCTGTGTTAGAGTTCTTTAAATCTTGATCTTGATTTTTAATTCCTTAAGACATCATAGAACTCAGCAGAAGAAACCAAAACCCTTAGTTACAGATGAAAAAAATAAGACTCTAAGGTTAAAAAAAATGACTTTTCCAAGGCCAAACAATTAATTGATGGCAGAGTTGGGATTAGAACCCAGAACTGCTGATTCCCCTACTACAGTATATTGTTTCTTTCCAACATGAGTGATTTATATTCTTTTAATAAACTCTTTTAAGTATATGTACATTTAAATATATTTTATTGAAGAGTACCTGAAGATGCATTCTTGGACAGAGTCTAAACTAGAGGCTACAAACACAAAGACCTAAATGGACCAGTTAAGTAACATAAATACAGAAGCAGGTCAGTATAAAACAATGGCAACTAGTTGTATTTGTGACCAAAACAAAGAATGTCTGTCTTAAAAGCAGTAAAAATTAAAAATGCTTAAATAATCGCAGTGGCCAAGCTAAATACTTCTTCGGGACAAATTCTAATCTCTCATTTATCCTATAGCTTCCACACCATATATTAAAAGGCCACTCTTCATGGGTGGCTATTGCCAAATCTAAAAAGCCTTAAATACAATCATGTGAAATTTTACAAAATATCTCACACATATGTTAGATTCTACAAAGTTTCCTGAACTAAGAAACAATTTTTTTCCAGAAACATTTTTATACAGGGGAAATTCCAGAAAAATATATTTTCTATTATCAAAATTTACATAATGAATGATGACTGATATCATAGTATGATTAATACAACCCATAAAAATAAGTGAGTAAGTGTATAAGGAATTGTTTAGTTTAATCCCATAATTCTGAGGCCCTTAAATGTCTCTAAGAAGTTTCTGTGCAGAAGAGACGATATCCCTGGACACATGATACAAGTAGTGCTGAGAGCTGAAAAAAAATAAGCAAATTAGCAAAGTCAATTACAACCACATTTTGTTTGTATTTTCAAACCCACAGATATGAAATGAAAGCATTCATTCAACCATACTTACTCAACAGCTACTATCTGCTAGGAAGCAAATTAAGTACTGGAGATAAAAATGGTAAACAAGACAAGTATGGCCCTTGTCATCACGGAACTTACAGAATAATGAAAAAAGAAAAAAAAATCAAACAAATAAAGTAATTACAAATTATATGCAATGTAATTAATATACATTAATTTAGGATGCTGAAATCGAGGGCTTGTTTTAGATAGGCTGATCAGGGAAGGCCTCTCTGAGAAGGTGAAGGATGGGAAGAAGTAAAGCAAAGGTGTGGGGAGGGGACATGAGTTAGTGTTACCAGCTGAAGGACCAGCAAGGAGCAGCAGCACCTGAGGCAGGAAAGAGCTTGACATTTCAGAGTAAGTGAACAAGGCCAATGCCGCTACTACAGCAGACTAGTGAGACGCCAGGGATCAGAGGTGAGGTTGCAGAGGTAGGCAGGGCCCCATGAGCCCTAGGTGTAATCTGGATTTTTACGTAGGCAAGGTGAAGTCACTGATGGTTTTTAATCAGGGATTATTTAATCCAAATGACTAGTATAACAATTGGATATACAGGCATTAAATTGTCTTTCAATCAACAGAGTTTACTAAATGCTTACTGAGTGTCAGCACTGGACATCCACGTTTGTCACGTCTGCCTTTACATCACTAGTGCTAGCATAGGCACTGGCTCTGGACATGAAAGTTCTTGATACATGCTGATGAAGGGGAAAAAACGGAAACAAGCTTAGAAAAGAAGCAAAAGACAACTAGTCTGGGGGCCGTTTGGTCAAACCATCCCACCCTCCAGCCCTCTCTCAACTACATGTATTCAATCACCAGGAATTTCTCCTCAAAAGGGAGTGTTAAATTTTGATGATCAGCATGAGATGGTGAACAAAGAGAAACACAGGAAAGACTGTTTATAGGAAAAAATTTACTAAAGTATAGGATTATGTTCTTCAGAAAGACAGAAGAATAAAAGGGACATGTATGCTCTTTTGTAAGCACAAGACCTGATTCAGCTCCTGCCTTCCGCCTGCAGTTATCTTTGTGGGCTGGCCAGTCAGGAGGCCAGCAGGTCCATCATGTGAAAGAACCACAGAGTATAAACAAAGAAGAGATGAACAAGAATTGGCCATTTAATAAACAGGACAGTGTGTCCAAAGATGGCTAGGAGGCCAAATCTGATCCCAAGGAAATAGGCGAGCGTGAAAGCTTCCCTAAGAGGGGAGGCTTAAGAGAAGGGAAGGGTACCCAGAGTATCTGCACCACAGCTTTAGAAGCCCTGAATACAGGATGTCAGACACTCAGACCTGTGCACACCCTATACAGCTCCCAAAGCAAACATATTTCATTGACTAAGACCTTAATAAAAGCAGAAACACTTTCTCAAATAAACAAATGTTGGGAGTGGGAGTGCAATGAAAATACCTAAAAACAACTAGATTAGAAGCACTCTAAGATCAGACTCACAGTTTCAATTGTTATGTGAAAAATAAGCATGTGACTTCTAAAAGCAAAATTATGAAGGTCCTTACTCTACAGCCAAAGTATTTTTATACAATAGTATGATTCTGCATCCATTTAAGGGTGTTTGGGGTTTTTTTGCTCTTTCCATTTCCTTCATTAAAAATAATGATTTTCTCTCCTCTGTAAAAGTGTAATAAACATCCAGTTTGTCTTTTAAAATACAGTTGTCAAATTTCAAAGGTTAAACATATGGGAGATTTATCCTATAGGTCTTTAAGGTACAGAGTCTGTTTAAAATAATATCTTATATCCTGATGCACTGTTACCTGGGGGCTGTATAGAATCTTAAATGTGAAATTTTATTTTATTTTTAAAATATGCTAGACGGAATATTAAAAACATGCACTTGAAGTTCCACTGTTGTGCTTAACTCCTTGGAAGCAGTGGGTTCACAGTGCTTGCTACTAACTATACAAACACTTTTGAATTAGCAGTTGATGGTGAGAATAAACTACGAACTCCATAACATGAAAAAAATTTTTTTCTTGCTACTGGAATACTTCTTGACAGCACTGAAAAAGAAACACAAAGAAAAGTGGAAAAGATAAAGTCTGGAAACCCTCCTTTAGGATGCTTGTGACACAGTTTCCAGTTTTGCAATGAAGGATGTGTTAGAGTAATTTAAAAGTTAGTCATTCATGTGCATGTGCATGTGCATGTCTTTGTATATGAGAGAGAAGAGACTGAGAGAAAAGAGAGACAGGCAGAGAGAGACAGAGAAACAGAGACTGACTGAATGGTTAGTTATTTGGTGTGAAGTATTATACTATTTCTGTGGCGATGGGGTCAGCTACATTTTCAACATAAAAGTCCAGATGGTTTTATACTGTCAATCAGAGGAGAGTTCACTGAGATGTAATATTGTGAACAAAGCTCTAAGCACTGTACAAATACTGGAAAGCTTCTGTGTGCACTGCCTAGACACAAGAGCAGATCAGTAGAAAAACAAACCAAGAGAGAATCCCACAATTAGGCAGTATAGGATAGGGAAGCTGGCCAGCTGGGCAACGGTGACAAGGAAACTTTCGGCCAGTTCTCATAAATAGAAGAGTCACATATGGGTCAGACTATGGGATGCTGCATTGCACCTAATGACAATATTATTTACGCAGTGTCAGAACATCATCCAAACCCCAAGAAGTGTACGCAACTGGTAATGATATAAGGGCAGTGAGCTGGGCAGTACTGGAATGCTGTCTCTAGCCAAGTTCATAAACCAAGTAGAGAACTTCACAGTATAGCAGTTTGAGGATAATTTGGGAATGGCAGGTTTTGAGCACCCCAAACAAGAATGTTATTTCCATTCATGAGTTTACCCAATGATTTTAAAAAAGCATCACATGTAGCATTTTATTTGGATTTAAAGAAAAACCTCAAGAGGAAAATTCAAATGACATGTGACTTCTATCGCTAAAAGCTAAAGAGAAATGTGCTAAGAAAAAATGAAAAAATCACATTCACAAACCTAGAAAGACTCTTGGTTCCCAGACATCAGCCTCCCATAAGTTTCAAGAACTATATCCCTTCTCAAGACCCCAAGAGGCACCACCACCCACTTCTAATAGAGAAATCTAGTAATATATTTTTTCATCAAGAGGTACTCAGGCTTAATTTACTTAATTAACCTACTTCAGCAAGCTAATGAGATAGCATAGTGGTTAAGAGCATGGGCTTAAAAAGAACGAACAGTGTATGGCCTTTGCAAGTGGCCAGACTTGAGCTCAAATCACATATCTACCACTAACGAGCTGTGTAACCCAGTGCAAGTAACCTGACTCTAAGCCTGAGATTCTACCTCTGCTAAACCAGGAAAACAATACCTAGCTTCCAGGACTGTAGAATGTCTACTACATGGTAAATGTTCAATATGTTAGCTATTATTACTATTACTTAAATCCATCAAATCTTACCTTGGTTATAGAGATGCAAAATGACTGCCCTTTGTATGCCTAACAATACTTCACTTACCTACAAATTCTTAACAAGTCACCATTTATATTCCAAACTATGATGCACACTAATATAAAGGTGTCTTCATGATTAAGATGGTATTAAATTATTCAGAAAGGTATATTTTAATAAAATGATGCTTTATTACTAAAGTATTATTATATTATTCAGAAAGTTATATTTTTAACAAGAGGTAACAATTCAAAACAAGATATAATTGCCAAGCAAAGTAACTGAATTATTAATTTATAAAAGAATTGTTCGAGAAACCACCACCTTCCTTATTAATTTACCTATATTCACTAGTTTAGCCATATCTTTATTCACAAAGGCTAGCTAAAAACATCAAACATACATAGGTAGTTCATATCAGTTAAAAATGTTCACTCTCCCATAGAAAAGTATGTTCAATGTTTCACAGCAAATAGTTCAATTAAGAACAAAAATCAATCAATCAATCAATCAATCAATCACAGCTTCCCTGAAAGAGAATCTGCTTAACGAAAAGACACAGTCAAGGTACCATTTAAGAAGATGGCAAATCATAATAGAATTATCAACAATCAAATATCACCTTAAGCTTGAATTTCACTTTATACATTACTTGACCCAACTGAACTTTCATTCAATTTATTTTCTATCGAACTATTTGCTTTCCTTGCCCCTCCTTAGACATTTAAAAAAAAAAAAAAAAGGTCAGGGGTTGGGAGTAGGGAAGGGAGATATCATAATGATAATCAACACCAATTAGGACTAGTATGGCTACAAGAAACAGAAAACCTAAAAAACTAGACACTTGATCTCATGTAACACAAGTCTGGAAAGAGACAGAGAAGCACTGGTGTAAACCAACCTGCACGAGGACCCAGCCTGTGTCTATTAATGGCGAGATTTTTAGTTAATGTAACAACAACTTTAATGATTATAGTTCCATTCAGATTTTCTATTTCATTTTGAGTGAGGTGTTAGAAGTTATGTTCTTCTAAGAAATTATCCATATTGTCTAAGTTTGCAAATGTATTAACATAAAATTATTAACAGTATTTCCTCCTTTTTATTGATTTGTGTCATATCTGTGGTTATATTTTTTTCACTCCAAACATGAATTGTGCCTTAAAAAAATAAATAAAGCATGGCTGGATTTATATCTGTTTTATTATTTCAAAATCACTAATTTTAGTTTGTTCATCTCCATTTTATATATATATATATATATATGCTTTCAATTTCACTATTTTTTACTCTTTTTATTGTTTCCTTCACAGTACTACTCCTAGGTTAAAGTAAGAGGAGCCCTGCCCTGGGCCACAAGCTTTAGAAGGTACTGCATATCACAACTTAAAAAAAGAATAATAAAAATAAATTTATTAAAGATGATGTGGGTGGCTTCCCTGGTGGCGCAGTGGTTGAGAATCTGCCTACCAATGCAGGGGACACGGGTTCGAGCCCTGGTCTGGGAGGAGCCCACATGCCGCAGAGCAACTGGGCCCGTGAGCCACAACTACTGAGCCTGCGCATCTGGAGCCTGTGCTCCTCAACAAGAGAGGCCGCGATAGTGAGAGGCCCGCGCACCGCGATTTAGAGTGGCCTCCACTCGCCGCAACTAGAGAAAGCCCTCGCACAGAAACGAAGACCCAACACAGCCATAAATAAATAAATAAATAAATAAATAAATTTTAAAAAAGAAAAAAAAACCATTACAGAATTGAAAAGCCTATACCAGGAGTCAATATATCTTTGACCTTTAAAAAAAAAAAAAAAGATGATGTGGCTGCGACGGTCCATTTAGATGCGACCCACATGGTGATACGCGGTATGTTCACTATGACTCAGTTCTATTTTTTAGTGTCCGTTATAATTTCTTCTGTGACCCATGAATTATTTAGACTTATGCTTTTATTTCCTGACTTACAGGGTTTTTGAGGAATCTTTGTTAATGATTTCTCTCCTGTTCACACTTCACAATGATTTCATCTGAGGGGCGAAGATCACTGGCGGAGGGCTACTGGGGCCTGCTGCCTGCACTGGCAGAGCAGCTACTCCCCCGGGGCAAAGGGCTGCAGAGACTGACAGCAGGAAGCTGGCCAGGGCACACAACAAGAGAAAGGTGGGAGGGATATGGGTGGGGCACCAACAACCTCTGCTACACTAATCCCCAGGCAAGTATCTTCATTCATTTCCAATGCACTCTTCCATTGTTCTGTTCTTGTAACCTCCTTTCTTGGCGCCAAAGATAGCACTAATAACACTCTGGCACCTTACTTTTGGTCACTTGTCTCGGAGAGATTCCAATAAGAGGACACAGAAAGCTTCCTAATTCAGGTTAATGCTGCACAGTATTTCATTTCAAGAACGTAACATAACTCAGTTAACCAGTCCCCTTTATGAAAACTACACAGCCACAGCTTCAAAGCAAGGTGACCACTCTAATTTCCAAATCCCTCTCCAGATCTTCTCTTACTCTGCTCGGCTATGAACTTAAAATGAAATTTATTACGTTTTACAAAACATAGCTAGATGTTTTAGGGACAGAGGGTTTTCAGGGTACTAGGCAGCTATAGCATTCCAGCCTTTCATCAGCCATTTATGGCAGCTCAGGTGTTTTGTCCTCATCTTGTCATCTGCTAGTTGTAGACATCATAACCACAGTCAAATGCAGAGAAGGGGAGATGGCTCTCTCTTTTTGTAAGTAAAAACACGAAATTAAAAAATTTAAAAAAACTTAGTTGGAAGAACCCCCAGAAGTCATCTACTTATACTGAATTTGCCAGAATCCAGCACTAGCTTCGAGGAAAACTGGGAAAATCTGTCAGAGAACGCAATCATCATGATCAACTTAAGTCCATCAAGCTTCACTCCCAGGGGCTGGGTACTTAGCCACGCCAAAGAAAACTAATTCTGTTAACAAGGAAGGAGGGCTGTTAGGTGCACAATGATCAGTATCTGCCACAATACCTCAGATGGAATGAAAATATAACTGTAAGCATCTGAGAGTGAAAAACATGATTTTAAGTAAGAGTGATTCTTTCAGTTCAGTGAAGATACTGCAGAAAGAAAAAAGAACGAAATATCTTTGATGCCTACTCTAGGTATATTTTAAGAAAGCAGAAATGCTTGATGCTGGGACAAATGACTCATACATTTCAGAACATGAAATTTGAGGCCCATCCTCAGAAACATTTTTCTGCATTTTGTGAAGTTTCCAGAAGGCAAGGCTTTAATAAAGCCTAATATTTACCAAACTACTTTTGAGAAAAAAAAAATTGTGGAGCTTTTGTAATCTATAATAAAAAATTAAACAGCTCTAAATGTGAATCATGATGTATTCTTTTCACTGTCAAGATAAAGCAGAATCAAGCTGATTAATTAGGCTGGAGCATTTATTCTTTTAGTAATAAAATATTACCCAGATAACGAGCTTATAAAAACAATGACTATGTGTACAGATGTTGAAAAAAAATAACCTGTGTACCTACATTCAAGGTCTTTCTTATCAGACACATTCCTACTAGTTCAGAGTAGTTTTTGCATAGTATGCAATATTGGTGCTTAATCATTTTATCTTTATGAATTTTGGTGATTTCATTTGACAAATGTACAAATAGAGTAAGTAAATAGAAATCAAGAACTTTTCCTATCTTTAAAAGTCTCCACAGAGATCAGATTTATCTGGTGCAACAAAACGTCATTCTTGAACTTCTATCCAGGGTTGAGTGAGCATATTTTTTAACTTCATATATAAGTTTTCAAGCTGCTGCTGTTTTTTCTAAAAGTATTCAGAAAGGTTATTTGGTAAAGAGTAGATAAGTTATCGTTAGTCAAATATAACTGTAAGTTAGACTGGTGAGGTATATGTTTTAGTGAAGTCTGATTAGATTAATAAGTACCATTAACTGCAGCTTAAATGGCTGAGTTTGAAAGATCACAGATACCACTGTTAGGACCTGGAGGTTATGGCTATCAGAGAGTAAAACTTTATATTTTATGACACCATCTTTCAGAAATCTACCTCCCAAATAAGACTGCTTCAAAAAGCAATGTGATGTTTTACCTCAAATGCTTCAGACCTCAAAGGGAGTGGGGAAGCCACGGGCACAGAAGTGTTTGTTTGCAGGCTATCCACACACATATATTTGTGATACAAAAATTCCATTCCAAAACACTGCGTAATCAAAATGAAATCTAACAGCAGATACAGAAATGGTTTGTTTCAATGCTCAAATCATTGTAGAAATGTATTATATCATTTGGTATGTATGAATGTATTATATCAAATGGTAATGTTAAATGAAAATGTGCCATTAAGCCAACTGGATTACTTGACCTTAAGTAATATAATGCAGTTGGTGCTGAGAAAACACAATTAAATGAGATGTGAAAGCAACTATAAACAATCAATTTTAGTGCAGCAACAGTGCTAAAATCCTGTTTAGCACTGTTTCAAGGCAACGACTCACTTGTCATTGCCTTGAAAACTTTTATATTGATACATGCACTGAAATTTCTAATACTACTAGTGAACCCACAATATTCACTTGGTGATTATCAGAATATAAAACATTAAATTATTTAAGGAAAAATACACTTTAGATTAGAAAAATACAAAATTCTCAATATGCCCCCAAGCAGCTTTTACCTTTATAATCCCAAGCAACATGACTTGAGTGCTCACTGCTGTTCCATCTGACAATCTGAATTCTCAGAGGCGATGCATGGTGTTTAGACACCAAATGGGTTATTTTCTGAATCCCCCAAATTACTACTAAGAACAGCAACCTACATTTAAATCTCAAGCTGCTCTCTCCCTTGTCTCTGCCCCACCTTACAAGCAGCAGCAGATGGATATGGCTGCTGACGCCAAGGTGAGCACCGCAGCTTGCAACGTGCCCTTTCTCTAACAACCTAGCTGCTCGAATGCCATTCATTCTCAGTCTGGCCCTCCCGACTCCTGCCACCACCAATGCAGTCCTACACAGAAGGGCCCAAAATGGTAAGAACATCGGATATGTAAACCACTATTTACATATAGTAGGATAATCTTCCACTATTTAACCATCAGGAGACATATGGCAGTAAGGATATTCAGGAGGATTCCATTCTACTGTTTCCTTAAAATGGAATCAGTATTTCCCATCCATCTTTTCAGTGTGTCTCGTAAGCCCTTCTAATAGGTCCCCCTAGTTCCCACTTCCTAACAATTCAAAATTCAAAACTGAGGCCTGTGTCCCCAAAATCTATTCATCCTTCCAGACAAAGCAAAGTTGACCAACTCTACAAAGCGATCTCCAATTTGTCACAGTCAATATCAACTTCTCCCCTTTTCATACTCTCATGACACTTTAAAAACTACTCATCTCTGAATAGTCTTTAAAGCCTGTAAGGGCACAGGCCTTGGTCATATCCATCTTTCCAACATCAGCTCCGAGTACAGAGCGGACACCCTAAAACAGCATACTCACTAAAAGAGGCATGGGAGGTTATGGAAGCAAGAAACAAATGTGCACAAGATCAACTCTCATCTCAGGCCAAAAAATGTCATCATACACCCACACGTGCATGTGATAAAAGCACAAGACAAATGAGAAAAGCCATGCAGGCTCTAAATGAAGCCACTTTCCTACCGACCAGGTGTCCTCAGAGTATAAATGTACTCGGCTGCTCTGCTGTCACTAAAGTAATAGCCACTGTAGTCATTCTGACCAATTCCGTAGTTGGAGGAAATCTCACAGAGGCCAACAGGGAAGCAACCTCCTTAGAACAGGTACATTTAAAACAGGCTGGAGACGCAGACTGGGCTCTAATTACCTGTAATGCTCACTGGCGGGAATATTCTGAGAGAAGTACAAAGCCGACGTCCGTGCTCTCCAGTGCCATTTCTTTGCAGGAAGGGTATAAAGGACACAGTATTCTAACTCTTCTTGAAGCAGATCCACCAGCTGTTTATGGGACCCTCCATAGAATGCCTCAGTGATGAGAATACTCATTGGCCCTTTCAAATCTTCACAGATTCTAGATATCAAGCAAAAAAAATTTTGTATGAATATTTTCAAATAAATATGTTAAAATATTATACCCAGAAAGCAAATAGTCATTTACAAATTACTTTTTTTAAATAGGCTTGTCCCGCTTTTTTAAACAGTATATAACACTTGAGGTTTGTACTTTGGAATCAATATTTTTATACCATTCATGTTAATAAGAGGAAATTAAGATGCTTTATTTTTCTGATTTCTGTTTTCTTCATGTCTTAAGATTACTTCCACAATGACTCAGTTTTTTCTCCTACCCAGGAAGTTTAAAGTTCTCTCCTGCTGTGATCACTCACTTCCTGGCTGGAACGGCTGTGACCCTGACTCAGTAACCTCAGCACTGGCTTGGCCTAGAGCTCTATCTAGACTTGGACAGTCACTGAACTCATGTCCTAACTAACACTTCCACTCCAAGAGCCCTTCATTTGTATGGGCCTCTCCAGTTCAGGAATTCTCTGATTCTGGAACTCTCATATTAATCCATCTTTAAATTCATCAGCTACCAATGCCTCCAACGAATCCATATTTAGAAGACAGCACACTCATATTCAAATCTCAATTCTCTAGTGTTAAAAATCTTTAGGATACAATTTCTTGAGACGCTTGACCGCTTCCTCAGTATTGTCAATATCCCACCCCCAAAGGAAGACTGAAAAAGTAGGGTAAAGCTATATGCTTGTGAACCAGCAAAGTTTCTACAACCTTACTTTAAACAACAAATGCATTAAGAGCGATAAAGTAACATTACTATTAAAGATGTGGTAAAATTTTCACCACAGAGAATTGGCTGTCAAGCAACTTTTTACTTTAATAACATCACTTTTGTTAAAGTGCTCAGTGAGATAAAAATATATGTATGAATGTAAAAACTTTTATATATTTCAAATTATATGCTATTTCCTGTAAGAAGTAAAGAAGAAATATCACTTGGCACATAACAACTACATTGTTTAAAAATATTCCAGATGTTTGAATTCTCCTTTATGACTTAAGTAAACACCACTCATTAAGCAAGCACATTGCTTTCCTTAATAATGGTGTTCCACAAAATTATTAGTCTCAAAAACTCAGTGATGCTCCTAACTAAGAAAACTGTGCTTTACCTTGCTCAGTCAAAGCAATGCCTGCTTAAATTGCCTTTCAAAGCAAAATGTCTCAAACGGTTCTCCAAGAAATGACTGAAGTGAAAAAAGCTTATTTCTTGATGTCTTAAATCTTCCAATGAGCATTTTTGGGGAAAAGATACAAACACATATTTCACTTATCTGTAAAATAGGAAGCAGTGCTCCTTGGGTGGAAAAGGTGTGAGTCCTGGGGTCAGGGAGATACAGGTTTGAAGCTCAGCTCTGTCATGTCCTAGCTGTAGGACCTTGGACAAGTTACCTAACATTGTAGGACTTAGTCTCACCTTCTCTAAAATGGGGATAACAGTACTAACCTCAGAGGTGTGCTGTGAAGATAAAATTGAAGCATAGCAGCTGACAAACAAAAATAAGGTATTTTGCCCCTCCCATTATTAGGATAAACCACCTTACTTAAGGAGTAAAGATAGAATCCTCCAGCATTTTAAAATCAGTTCTTTTCAATCACAGCTCCCTATTCACCAAGGAAAGGTGGGAAAAGTAGATATACACATGCATTTGAAAGGCAGTGGGTGTTACCCATTCCTCATCAGCAGCTTGTATTTCAAATACAAATTTGAGAGTACTGCAGATTTTGTGGGCAAGAAGTAAGGTCAGAGACTGCGCTATGCAGCTCGATTTTTTCAGGCTGGCTGGTGACTGCAACTTTATAATGCTGTATTCAGTAAGTTAACAAACAGCCTCCAGGTTTAACAAAATGGTAGCCAGTAACCCTGCAAATGAAGGAAACTTCTAGAAAGCAAATGAGAAACTACTGAAAGGCAATTTTGAAAATTATATCAAAGGTTTCAAGAAAAAATAAAAGCAGTTTAACACTAATTTGCTTACTGCATCACATGACAGATATCTGCTATCTTGCTTTATTTCCTCTGACCTAACCACACTAAGGTGTATATGCTGTGCATATGCTTAAAAGGTCTCTAAAAGGTTCTTATAAAAATGACCTGAGATATTTCCCCAAGTGATGGAATGTGATATAAACCACTCTAGAGAATATTCCACTCATATATAACCTCAAAGAAAGCAGCATTAATATTTGGAAAAAAACAAGCTTTCTGATTCTTCATTACTCTGCCCTTTTCCATGATTAATCTAGAGCACGTACCATGCCCTAAGTTAACAGATGTTTCTTATGGGTCTGAATCATGAGTTATCTACAAGCTATCAGCCACAGTGGAGGCAGTACGTGTAGGTGCTGCTGTAGATTCAAGACACTCACTAAGCAGAACTGAACACCAAGCGTGTGGGAGGTTGAAAAACAGAAAAGCGGAAAAAAGATTATAGTTATAGTAGATTTCCACCCCTTTAATAGCTCAGTAAGAAGAGTGAAATGTACAGGTTTGAACTAGCCTTTACTTGAGCATTCTTCTAGTGGCCAATGGGTGTGCCTGCATTTGGGGTATTTTTCTAGGGAAAGTAACTATGTCCTACCATCTCTGAAAACTATACTTAGTGGCTTTGATTCATGGAAATTTGTTCTGCTTGTTTTGTGGAGACAGACATATCCTGGCAGTTCCCCCATTTACTTCTACTGCAAATTTTGCAGCAAGAAGAAATTATGTTCTTCCCCTATAGTCTTCTTTAAGCACAACCTGGAAGAAAGATGATTCCCACTAGGTGCAAGCAAAAGAGGGGAACCTGATTTTTAAATATAAGATTCAAACCAAATGTCATTACAGCACATTAAAGAACTGCTCAAATACTTTCACTGTGCTTGATTGAGCTTTGTTTTAGAAAACACTGCTGGAAATATATGAGCAGGAGTCAGGGAAAAAAAAAAAAAGACACTGTGTTAAAAAGGATTTTTGCTGTTACGCTGGAATTTCCTAAAAGATAAAGGGAGTACACCATTTGCCTATTTTAGCAGTAATCCCAGAAAACTGAAGATGGTCACCCGACATAATAGATGCTCATGAGCATGCCAGGTAAATACAGACATTTTGCACCACTAGCAACGACTACTGGAGAGTGAGTGGTTTGGAGCAGCATTAACAGGGCCTCAACACTGAAAGTCCTCACTCCAGGGTCTCCTCCATGGCAGGAAGCTGCGGCCAGGTGTTTGCCAAAGATGCTGGGTGAGCCTACATGCAGCCAAATGTCTTACATAGGTGCCTGGATTTATGAATCTGTTAAGGCATTAGCACATGTACCACCACAGACCTTAAGCCCTGAAACAATTAAACGGAGTAAGTATATTAGAATTAGGGGTATGGCATTTTAAAAGGAAGAAACAAACAAACAAACAAAACTTCCCACATTGGAGAATAAACACCAAACAGAAAGCCCACGTCCTTTCTACATGACACTAGAATGATATTTTATGAGTAAATGGCCAATCCATTCATACTCCCTAAAAGAGCATAAAAAATGTTTCAGATAAATTTTTATCAGCTTTTAAGTTTTTCTGCTTAAACAACTAAGCTTCAGTTTTAAAAAACCTCATTTCTTCAGCATTCTTTATTCCCCAGTGACACCAGATGAATGAGAACCTGCTACACTATTAAAGCTTTATGAAAGTTTAATTCATTATCAATACTATGATTTAATGATACGTGGTTAAATGCTAAACATTAATTTAGCAATATCAAAAGAGTCAAACTGATAGCTAGGACATAGGAATGTTAAACCACTTCAAGTTCTATTTAAGATTACCAGAGGTCAAAATGATCTACTGGAGAATTATCTGCCTTCCAAAAATGTACATTTACAATTAAAAGTGTAGAAGGTGAAAAATCACAATAGTATTTCATATAAATATTTTGACCAAAATGAAAAGGTGCCATTAGAGTCATCTCAATTAAAAACAAAAAATGCATTATTGATAAGATCACCGAGAACAAAAGTAGGCTGAAACCAACTGTGAATATTTTTAAATTTATATTAAAACTTTTGTCATCGTACCTGCATTTATTTTAAGGTTGACCCAGTTTCTTTATTCCTTGAGCCATGATCATTTTCAAGGTGAACTACATTTTTGTCTACCTCCTCTAACAGTTACAACTGCTGTGGTAGTTCAGTTTTTTGGTTTTTTTTTTTAAACAGTATAGCTAAAGGAAATTTGCCATATGCCACTGATTTATTGAAAAAGATGTGCTAAGTATAAATATCTCATGTGGATTTTTAAAAACTAAAGCTAAGTCACATTAGAAACCCATAATTAGCCCCCATATATGATGTCAATGCAGTTACCTATAATATTCAAATAATTTTCCAACCAAATACCAAGTAATAATTTTAAATTAGAGGACGTGTTGTATTAATATATTCCACAGACACCTTACTGCTACTAGTTGTAGGAAGGTACGGTTTCAGTGATGATGGTTTTAACGATTTTAATCCCACACACATGAGAAATTGATTCCACAGGCTAATCCACACATGGCTTGATACCTTAAACTTCAATCAATTGCTGAAAATATATTTTCTATTTGCCTATATACAGTACTTGGAAAGTTGAGCTTGGCAGAGCAAAAATAGAAAGCTTAAACACAAAAAGGTGTAAATTGAGGAAAGTAGAATTTGAGTAGGATTTCCCAATAGGTCATCAGAGGTTTACCTAGTATTTCCTAACTGACCCTTTCCCCTCTTCCCTTCTGAACCTCCAACCACCAGCTCCAACACACCCAGGTTCTACTTAAAAAGCAGCCAATAACCCAGCAGAGTAAAATAGGGCAGTACTGAGAAAAGTTCGTATTACCTTCCAGCCCACTCACTTATTTTAATGATTCATCAGGGAAACCCCAGTTGTTCAAATATACCTGAAATCTCATTAAACAAAAAAAAAAAACAAGCATGAAAAGATTTCTGCTTTGAAACATATTGTCATTGATTCCCCTAACAGAACCTATTAAGGGTAAATGTGTAGTAAAAATATATTTTGCTGAAAAAGTTTCTTCAAAGTACTATAATACACTCTATTATGACATGGGGGGAAAAAGAGACAAGGATAAACAGATCCTATGAAAATGTTATTATAAAAAATGTCATAAAAATCATGCATAGCAAATACATCCTAACCCCTAAAGCTTCAATGTAATCTCTGAAGACTGATAAATAATCTAACATTGAATGCAGTGCAATAAACTTGCAATCCTAAAACTATAGGCATTCACAATATTATACACAAATAAAGAAAGTCTGACCAATAGTAAGGCATGAAATTGGATTCCTGAGCATTAATTTGAATTGAAGATAACATACAACAGAAACTGATCATTATTCCATTTGATTATGGGGCATACAACCTAACATTTATGATAACTTGTATACTACTGTGTACTTAAATAGCAACATTTTTTTTTTAATCTTGGGTTCATACTGAAAAAGATGTAGCACTCTAATATTCTATTCCCCCACAAGGCTATGGATATTCTAATTTCATCAACTCTGACTTTTATTTCCTGCTGTGATAACTAAGAAGTGAGGACTTATGCACCAAAACCAAGATCTGGTAAGAAGACTTATATGCCACACTGTTTGTGAGACAATTTAAAGCTATTTTCAAATGTGCTGTTCCAAATATATGATTTGCAATGATCTTTTAACACATGCTCTTTTTAAAATTACAGTCATATATGCATATACGGCTATTTAATTTTCCCTGACAAATATTTTCATTCTTTCTCGATTTGGTATTTAACTTTCTGCTTAAAAATATCCATCACTTATGCCATGACTTGAATTAACACAAAGTCTTGGTTATAACTATCAGTATCAAATGCAAATTCGACAAATACCTACATGTACGTGACAGTATGACATCATTCACTTGTTTTCAAATATGCATAATTTCCACAAACTAGATATATATATATGTATATACATATAAAACAAATTCATTACCTTACATTTTGTAAAGTAATATTCCACAGTAATAGCAAAATTATAACTGTGAAAAATTTTTCTGTTAGTGTACTGGTTTAATTCCACAGACAAATAAAATATTAACCCTCTTTCAATTTGTCATTGCTATCAATTTCATGAATAATTTTAAACTATAAAAGTAGCAATGAATTAGTTCTACTGAATACTAAAAATATTTTCAATTTGCTGACATTTTAAAATGTGGCAGTGTATTTATGAATCAATCGGAGATTTTATACCAGAAAATTATCTCATCACTCATTTGAACTATTGCATTACCCTTTTAACTAGGTCTCCATGCTACCATGCAATCCAGTTCCCATCACACCATTCTCCATAATCCAGCCACAAATAATCTTACAAAATGCAAATCTGATCATGAAGTGACATGCTCAAAAACCTTCCATATCTCCATCACCTAAGGACAAAACCCAAGGCGCTACACATGGCAGTTAAGACCTTCCTTTTCTGGCCTCTTCCTTTCTTTTCACTACAGCCTTGTTTCCCCTTCTCTGACTTCAATCCTCTTCCCCCACTTCCCCAGGATCATCAAAGCAATACCAAGTACTCACACTCACATGTCTATTTTACACTTCTGTGACTTCACACCTTTATCTCTTTTCCGTCAGCCTTTTCTTCAAGTTCACCTGATGAAATTTTCTTAAAATTTCTGGGGCTTCCCTGGTGGCGCAGTGGTTGAGAATCTGCCTGCCAATGCAGGGGACACAGGTTCGAGCCCTGGTCTGGGAAGATCCCACATGCCACGGAGCGACTGGGCCCGTGAGCCACAATTACTGAGCCTGCGCATCTGGAGCCTGTGCTCCGCAACAAGAGAGGCCGCGATAGTGAGAGGCCCGCGCACCGTGATGAAGAGTGGCCCCCGCTTGCCACAACTAGAGAAAGCCCTCGCACAGAAATGAAGACCCAACACAGCCATAAATAAAAAAATAAAAATAAAAAATTTCTGCATGTGAATCACCAACTCCGAGAAGCCTTTCCCAGAACTCCTCTTAAACATAACTTCTTTTCTACTCTGTACAGTAGCATTTTACTTGTTTCACTCTATTTCCATGTTCTGCTTCCCTATGGGACTGTAAAAAATTTGGAGGATGTGGATCATGTCATTATTTTCCTGGAGGTTATCCCAGGATCTGCTATATAGTGGATGTTACTAAGTTTTTTTGTAGAGTTGAACTGAAGATCAGGAGGAAATGGGAAGTTGATTCTGCCCTTAAAGAAGTAACATTGTTTTCACCTGAACACAGGTCCTGAGCAAACCAGTGTCAGGCAGCACTATACTTGCTACTAGTGATTTCCCATTATTCCTGAAGCCTAAACTAAATCAAGCAGCTAGTATATCTGAACACATTTTATACTCTCTTTCAAATACTTATTCTTTTTTCTTAATGTTCACTGAATTTATTGAAATGAATAAATTATTTTCATGTAGATGAGTGTTTGTCTTAACCTACTAATGCAACAGAAGTAACAGTGATTAAAGAAGTGGGAGAAACACCATAAGCAACTGAATTCTAGGCCAAAGCAAGTTTCACGGCCTAAGAGAATATCTGTGAGATCCATGAATTTTGAAAATCACCTACCGTTTTTTATTCTGTTTGATCTATCGTCATCCTAGTTTAATACTAAAAGTGGAAGTAGGATGAGAAACCAATTCCCTCACCATCAATCTGGAGATCCCATTCCACATTTAGTAATTAGGCTTTTATTCAACAGGGAAGGAAAAAAGGCATTTTTAAATACTTTCTGCCAACAATTATGCATTTTATAAAAGTTTGACAAGATGAATAATGTATTTGCTTTCTCAAGATGGCATTTCTCCAAGCTTTCCACCTTCCTTGAAATGGGCTGCAAATCAGCTCAGTGGGAGAAAATAGGGCTATGTGACCCATTCGGATATGGACCCCTAAGTGGAGAAGCCAGGGTGAATCGCAGAATCATAGATGGAAGGAAGGCTGGTGCCACTGTTCGATCACTTCTCTTTTATAGAAGAAGAAATAGAGACTATTGGCATCAAAGAATAAGTGACAGAGCAAGGGCTTAAACCCAGGCTTTCTAACCCCATATTCACATATCTTTCCATTATACTTCCTTCCAGGCACCTGATATGACCTAAGTAAAAGGTGCCTCCATTTCCTAGTCTTTGTGGTTTTTGGATTGAATATCAATATTTAATAATTATTACTACGTAATGGTATACATTGCAGTATAAATGTATATGCATGTGGAATGTAAATGCCAGTATAAGATGATAGATATATTTATTGCATATTACATTTAAAAAGAACTCCCAATAGTTTGTAAATCTAGGACATCGGTGGTATAAGTCACACAAAACTGAATACCAAATGGTTAGGATCACAAAACTCAAACTTTTGTGACTTCTTCCTGAGTCCTGTATAATCATCCCTCCCCTCCCCTCACAACCCTTATCCTTCATCCCCCAGCTCTAGATTGGCAATTTTTTGATAGGATAATAGGATGGATAAAAGACAATATCCAAGATTCATATAGCAAGAAAGGTGTAGAGTGGGAGGGGAGGACGTCAGCCATAGGGCTATATTCAGTCTATTTCATAATTAGCTACAGTCACCATCAAACAAAGTCCGGGTCCCCTTGATGTAACAATCTGTAGTACGTCTCAGTACTTACCCCTTGTAGACTATATTTACATGAGTGATTACATAATACCCATTTCCTCCCCTGGATATTAAGTTCCATGAGGAAACTGACCAGGTCTGCTTGATTATCACTATACCCCCAGCACGTAGCAAACAGAAGGTGTTCAACAAATGTGCACTGAGTCTATAAACACATAAAACCCTTTAGCAATTCCCTCGACAATTCCTTCCTAATTCATCCAAGACCTTTATTATTATCAACCAAAAATAATCACCCCTTACTACCACTAATTACTATTTACTCTCATGGACAGAACTTAATGCACACTTTCTATCACCATCTAAATATACAGGTGGCATCTTATTGTATTCAAAATGACACACCTCATTCTAAGGAAAACAGTTCTGCCAACAGTCCTGCTGAGGTGTTTGGAAATCATGTTTCATACCATGGGCAACTACCTTCTCTGACCTGACTGGACTCTGTTAAGAATATTTAACCAAAGGACAGTCAAGTCTATAGCCTGGAAGGATTCAACTGATTTAATCATTAGACTGACATTTTTTATTAGACAGAAGCATTATCTTGCTACCCTACATGGACTTCTATGCCAAATTTTAACTCAGACCTAGTTTGTGCAAGGTAATTATAAATATATACACCAAACAAATTTAAAACAAAATGACTAACAGATTCTTAACTACCCTGGCACTAGTGCATCTCACTCAAACATCTTTTAAGAACTTAATACGTATTAACTAAAAAAAAATTGTTGAGAAGTTTCCCTCTCCAAGTGGGAGGCACATGTCACATTTTCAGTTAATTCTGAAACAGAGATAGCAGGGTTACGCTAACACACAAGCATTCTCAATGTCCTATTTGAAGTGCAGCAAACCAAGCAAACATGGGTGGCATTTCCTTGATGAGTTGAAATAAATGTCACCAAGTATAACGTTCTGGATTTACTCACTTCCAGTGAAAAATAAAAAGGACATAATCTCACAACTCAATCTGTTTATCAGTGAAGGAAATCAACTTAAAAGAAATGCAAAATCAGGGGGCAAAAGAGTATCAGGTAAACAGTTGGGAGAAGAAAAAGAAATTTCCATAGAGGAGTAGAGAGCCAGAAATAGAAATCCTTAGTATTGATGTTAGATACCTTTAGTATTTTAAAATTCATTTTATATCAGTGAAAGTCACCCTGCAGTAACATATTTTTTAAATGGTGTTAGGAAGTATGACATGAAGCCAGTATCAGAATCTGTCCTTTAAGATCCAAATCAATAAAACCATAAAGATGTATCAATTAAAATATTTAGTGTCACTTCTCTCATCTCCAAAGTTCCACATGAATATAGAAATTTATTAGAAGTAGCATTAGTTCAAAGTGTGTTTTCTTCTATTTATTTACTGTAACAGGTCTTTTTCTAGTTGCCATATATTTTTCAAGCATCTTCTGATTTGCCAATAGTCTAAGACATTTATTGGTGGTTTAAGAAGTCATCTCTAGATAGAGTCTAGGGACTGTTACTGATAAATTTTAAAAAGCCCAGAAACCCAGTTTAGACAAGGACTGAGTAAATCTGGGGCTAATAGATGTGTTAATGAGAGCTGTATCACTATTTTTAAATATCACAAGGGGCATATCATTAGCTACTCACTATTATAAGAGAAAGAGTCAGTCTGATAATAATAGACTGGGATTTTAATATCCTGAAGATATTTAGGAATGAGCCTATTGAGTAATGTAAAGGCATTACACAGACAAGGGTATATAATTTCTAGAAGGTCTACTCTTCTCCATAGTTTTGCACAGGCTTGCCCATATCATCTGACACACAAGTTTCCACTAAAAGAAGATAAGAGGCAATAGCTCAAAGTTCCCTGATTGGAGCAAGCACTATGACTTTTATCTATCTAGCGGCCTTGCTTGTCACTATTATCTCTTTATCAAATGGTTTTTCAAGGAGACATTCCAATAATACAAATATTTGGTCTAATGAGGCAGACCCTACAGCACAGAGTATTCTTTGCAAACTACCCAAAACCGCACTCTGCATCCTCACTATCTCTTAAGGAAGTAATTTCACAGTTTGCAAACAGTGTGTTCAAACAGAGTAAGGTTGCTTAGGAGTTAATTAATTCCCCCTTGCAACTCTACTAGCATATATGTGTTCCATATCTGGGACCGTAAGTCTCTCTACTGGATTAATTAGCATTCAAAGTTAACAAACAGCCTGAATCACTGTTGAGAGAGATAATAACTTAAACTCCTAAAACTAGGTATATAATATCCTGTATTTCATATAATGGTCATTCAACTGATTTTAGTAGAACTGAATGAAGTAAAGAAATACTTTGCTTCCACTTATCCCTCTTGCTCAATGGTCTAATGTCCCTTTTCCTGCCTTGTTTCTAAACTTTACTTGCAAGAACTAAATTTAAAATATCAGATAAACTCCTTCAGATTGTTCAGAGTAAATGCCTGCCGGGCGCAATGTGTTACCTCTCCTGGGAGCACCTGTACGTGACAAAGGAGCGACAGGTGATGGTGAAATTTCAGCCCTCTGCAAGGTACAGTTGATCCTTGAAGAACAAGAGGAAGAGGGAGGTTAATCCATGTATAATTTATAGTAATTTCCTTCCAATGTGCAAATCCAACCCACCACAGACCCTAGAGTACTGTAGTATTTACTACTGAAAACTATCCTGGTATATGCAGACCCATGCAGTTCAAACCTGAGCTGTTCAAGGGTTAATTGTAGATGAGAATAGTTGTGAATTAAAAGGACCCTTCTCAAGTCCTGAAAACACAGCCTGAAGGCTGCTACCTACTCTACTAATGCATAAGGCTAGATCTGCTTGAAAGTATTAAAATGTCCTATCACATTTGAACATAATACAAAAGGTTTGAAAACTGTGCGTATCTTTTGATTCAACAATAACACTTCCAACAATTAACTCTGGAACTTGTCAAGAATCTTTAAGTCTTTGCCCCAAATTGAAAACAATCAAAATATCCAAAAAAAAAAAAAAAAAAGGATTTCTTATGATCAAATGATTAATGATCAAAAATCATAATGAAGACTGTTTACTGGCATGGGAAAATGTCTCTACTATTGTGTGCATGAAATGAATATATTAAAATATATGATGGAATGACTAGATAAACATGAGAGAGTGCACATGCACACAGGTAGATATAAATAAGCATTTATGGTAGAATTATGAGCGATTTTGTTTTTCTCTTTGTACTTCATTTTATTCTTCAAGTTATCTTCACTGAATATGTTTCAACTTAAAAGAAACTATAAATTTTTCTTAACTTTAGGGAAGGAGGCCAAATCATTTGAAATAACAAACTACTTCCCAATTACTGAAGGCTTCCTCCCCTTCAGGAGATTGCAAGTGGTTTTCATATTATTTTAACTGCTATTGCTATAAGGAAACTTATTAAAAAATAATCATCAAGGGTTAAACTAATGCAGCTAGGGTTAGTCACAAACACTATAATTTGATTTTGCAAATACTGCTTGCCTAATGCATGAAATAAAAGTAATACTCAATTAATTTAAAAATGTACTCGAATTATTAAATAATTATAAACAGATCAAGATCTTTATTTACTATATATAAGAAACCTGGAGCTGTACTTTGACAGAGCGTGTTAAGAACTAAAATATTATTTTGGTACTTATGGTTTTGAATAGGAACATGGGTAAGTATAGCACAAACTCAAAGTTTTAAAGTTCAAGTAAAATGGCAAAATTAACTGGAGGCGTAAATAATTAGGTATGCGTCTTGAAATAAGGGGAAATATTTAATTAAGGTGAATAAAATTGAAAGAACTTCTAGTTTCACACTTTATTTCCAAAGTGTCTGTATTAAGAAAGAAGAAAAATGTTATTGCATTATCATCCATATGTGTTACACGTTTGAAAAAAGAAAGAGACTCATTGGCTATCCAACTACTAGAGACACCGTCCTGCAACATTAAAAGACTGTCTCCTCTCATAACCACTCAGATCATTCCTATATTTAGATACATGCAGTAGATGAATGGATACTCAATAAATATTAACTGGATACTTGATAAAGCTGAATTTTATGGCATGTGAATTATATCTCAATAAAGCTGTTATTTTTAATTAATTAATTAATATTAACTCAATGGCAACTTAGGCTTAGTAGAGAAATATTTTTAAATGGAGCCTCCAAGTTCTAGTACTTTTTACAATTTAAACACCATGTTTCATTTTCAAGTAATAAGAAATAACTCTATTATTCCTGGAATTGTTTTCCAATGTAACTGTTTCATCATATTTCATTTTTAAAATCACCTATACTGAAAAACTTCACTTACAAATGTAGAAAGAAAACAACCTACCACTAAAAGTATACAAGTAATTAAAAACTAACTTCCAGAAAACACAAAAATACTAATAAAAATACGAAACATGTAAATGAAAAATTAGAGACAAGCTTATCATTCCATCTATTTTTAAAGGGAAACTAAGAATACACCTATCAATATATAACTTTCCATATTTTAAAACGAGCACGAACTTGATATGAAGAAGAAATCCTAATCCTAGGAAAGAGCCATGTGGCATTTTTTAACTTTTATTACCAATTTGTTGACTCTCTGTCCCAGAGCAGATCACCTCCAACATTAGTACTCTGACCTTACAGAAAAGTGACATAAAGTTTATGGTGAGAAAAAATGAGTTTCTATGGGTTTCCAAAAGGGAATTCTTATGACACTAAAAGCCATATAATAATATTGATTTGAGGGTTTCCCTGGTGGTGCAGTGGTTAAGAATCCGCCTGCCAATGCAGGGGACACAGGTTCGAGCCCTGGTCCGGGAAAATCCCACATACTGTGTAGTAACTAAGCCTGTGCACCACAACTACTGAGCCTGCGCTCTAGAGCCCGTGCTCTAGAGTCCGTGCTCCTCAACAAGAGAAGCCACCGCAATGAGAAGCCCGTGCACCGCAACGAAGAGTAGCCCCTGCTCTCCGCAACTAGAGAAAGCCTGCGCACAGCAACAAAGACCCAATGCAGCCAAAAATAAATAAATTTTTAAAGAATAATAATAATATTGATTTGATAACCAACTTTTTTACTGCCAAATTACAAACTTCAGATTTCTGGAAAAATATCCAAGTGAATTTGCAGTAAAATACAATAAAAGAGAAGGCTGAGCTCATGATAAGCAGTCTAGGTTGCTTTGTAAACTTTAAATACACATATAAAATAATTTTTTTAATCAGGTCTTTTTTTCAAGTTTTCAGTATCTCAAGACTGACCTTGTTTACTTTGGGACTGACTGACGCTCTTCCAGACATTTATCCAAAGTCAGTCATAAGCTCACACCTTTCTGAGAAAATAGAAACAAGGATTATTTTCTTGTAAACCCATCCTCAAAAATCAATTAGAATATTCAAAATATTCCATTCTCACAAATGAAAATAAGTTGCTTGCTGAAATGACAGTCTTCCATTTCACTGCCTTAAAAATTAAGCTGGCATGGATAATAAAAGTGTTTTCTAACTGGATATGCTTGGCATTCAAATATTTTTAAAACAAATACTAATCCATAATTAGATTTCACAGGCACAATCTATAAAAAATAGAATTTGTTTTTATTTTTCTGAGAGCAATATTAATGATTTGATATCATAAAAGTTGTAACAATACCATTTGCTTGCATAAAACAATAAACAAACCCACAAATGAATGTTTATTTTCCTTTTCAGTCTAGTTTTTACCATTCATTCATTTAGCAAATATCTATCGTGCCTACTATGTGCCCATCATTGTTCCAGGTACTTGGGGATAAACTGGGCAACAAAACAAACGTTCCTGTTATCATAAGAAATTTCTTTCTAATTGGAGTAAAACGACAATCATCAAGTAAATGTACATCAGATGGCGGCACGTACTATAAAGAAAAATAACACAGGGTAATAGAGAATAAGGGCTGCTGAGGACTGGGGTTGGGGAAGGGCAGGATTTTCTATGGAGTTGACTGAGGACGCTTCACTGATGATGAGATGACATCTAAACAGAAACCAGAAGAAGAGAGGGAGGAGGCTCTGCAGACCTGGATCTAAAGCCTTCCAGGCAACAGGCACAGCAAGATACTGAGATGGAATATGCTTGGCATGTGCAGAGAGCAGGAAGGTCTGTGTGACGGCAAAGCATAAACGAATTTGCTTTATTCAACAAGCATTTATTGAATGATTACATTCTGAAAATTAGGCTAAGTGTTTTGTGATATTAAAATGACCCAAATATAGTTTCTGGCCTCAAGCCCGGATATAACTACAATACAGAGTGAAAAATGTTATTAACCAGTTGAACTGGTTCTCAAAGAGGGACCAATAGCAAGTTCTACTTCAAGAAGATGAACCAAGAGCCTAGGAAGTACAGCAGCCAAAATCCCAATTACAAAGAAGAACTGAAGAAATGGGCAGATACTCTTCGTTCATTCAACTCTTTTCTCCTTTTGCTTTCTTCTATTGTAGAATTCAGGCTAAAATACTTAGTCTCCACAGTCTTCCAAAATGACATAGTGGAAAGAAGGCTCAAAATTGGAAAGCGCCCACTACTGGGAGCCAGGACACTTTTGCACAACTCTGAACAAATCAACAACCTGCAGGGCTTTTAGCTGACCCACCCCAAACCTCTGGTATCAGACCCTCCCCTCCCAAGCCCTTCTGCCCTCAGCCTCCCTTATCATCCTCAACCTCAACTACATTTAATCTGTCTCCCATTCTTCCTCTGAAATTTACAGGTACCTTAGTGTCCATCCTCTCAAAAACATATGATTATTTCTACCTAAGAAAGAAAATTACTTAACAAGAAACAAGACCTCTTACAATTTGGTCCCAAGTTCCTTTTTAGCCTCAACTCCTATCACTGCCACAAGCCTACCATTACTCCAAACACAACAGACTCCTTGCCATTTATCAGACATTCCATATACGTTCCCATCATCAAGCACTGCTAGTGCTACTTCTTCTTTCTGGAATCCTTTCACCTTTACTACCTGTCAAATTCCTACATATATACAGTTCAAGACTCCACTGAAATCCCATTTCATCCATGAAGGTTTAAGTCAACTGCTTACCCATATTCACCCTATCAGAAGTAATTACTCCTTCCTCTGTAGTAACACCAACTTGGCTTACACCCCAATAAGAGCAGCTACCACAATCCTACTTATACTATCGTTGTAGAGTATATGTGTGTGTCTTCCCAACCAGATTTTGTTTCTGTGGCAGCAGAGTTTGTGTAGAATTCATATTTATATCTATGCATAATCCAGCAAAGTACTTTGTATGCCAGGCATTCAATTAATGTGTTTCAAATTCTCGCCAATAGACTATAAGAAACCCTCACAAAAGGCGAGGGGGCAAAAGAGGTATTCCTGAATTGAAGATTATAGCAGCATTATAAAGTGAACTGTCCAGCAATCAGCTATTCAAATAAGTTCTAAATCATTGCAAGTATCATTGAATGAGGACAAAGACAACAAAAAGTAAACCATGAGTGCTTATTGGGCAGCATAAAACTAAAGAGGAATGGGGAAATGCAAAACCTAAAGTTACCTATATTAGGAAGCATTACCAAGGGATACTCAAACAACTCATTTAACAAATATTTACTAAGTGCCTACTTTAGGCCAGACACTCTATTAATTGCTGAGAATACAAAGGTGAAAATAGTGAGAAAAGGCTGAACTTTTACAAGCAATATTTTTAAGTGCAAAGTGTTGGCCTATAAATTATTACTTCCTGAAGTATGACCAAAACAGCATCTTAAGGACCAAGAGACTGACTATGGATACCCAATTCCAAATCTAGAAAACTATCTTGCCTAAATTGTGATTATGTAGGCACTCTCTCCCAGGACTGCTTCTGAATGTTAAAAGGGCCTCCTTTATTTTCAGTGACTATAAACTGCTCAGATAGAAAATTTGAGTTCCAGATACTTGAATACATTCCCTGCTCTGAGATAAGTTCTATCCATGCACAGGTTGTTTTAGTAATTAAGGTGCCAACAACCCTGCCATCGTGAATGAAAAGGGAGGAATTTATTAAAATAGTGCTATATAGGGGATGTTGTATGGGAGATAGTGGATAGTTGTTTGCTTTGTCCTCTGAGGTCAAAATAAAAGAAACAGAATGAAAATACAACAAAAGGGATTTAGGTTAGACATAGGAGGAGTTGTGAAGCACTGATTCACACTACCAAGTTATACCCTGAGCCATTTGTTCTGCAGATTTTGAAAAAAGACATAGTCTGCTTTCTTCTTAGTTTAGGGCAAAGCAAGCAGATGTAAAGATGACTTCTTAGGGTTTCTTTCAGACATGTTTTTCTATCGTATGTAACCATTTGCATGCGCAGTGGAAAAATATGAAGCTATCACTCTAAGAATATAGCCAAAATGCCACCTAGGATAAATTCTGATTTAGTGTGCTCTTAGCCATAAGGCTTCCAAGGGTCTAATAACTCCTCCTTATAAATCAACATCAATAATATAAATTATCAAATGACTTATTTGCCTCATTAATAAATTCAAATTGCTTATTTCTTCAAAAACTGAAATCTTAATATATGAGAACTACAAAATATCCTTGTTTAAACAATAATCTATTCATGGAGTTAAAAAGAAATTATATTTTTTAATTTACCCATGGAATAACTTGCTCCAACAAAAGTATTGGTACTAAGTCATTTTGAGGATTTTTTTATAACCCTTGTAACTGAATATCTTCTACTCAAAACGACTTTAACATCTTTACATTGATGTCCCCTTAGCAATAATGAACAATTTTGTAAAATTTAGTCCACAACCCTCACAAATTAAAAATATGACTGTGCCCTTTACATATATAAATGATTTATACCCATTATATTAACAAATATATTTCTTAGTGCTTATTCATTCATTTAACAAGTGTTTTATTGAGGGTCTATCTCGGCACTGTGCTGAGTGTAGTAGGGACACCAAGCCAAGATGACCTAATTAGAGTTTCTGTCCTCAGTCACAGAAACATAACCTCACAATACCAAAACACATGTACTGGATGTCAAAAGGGAACAAACATCAAGTTGCTTTTTTTTTTTTTTAACAAATTTATTTATGGCTGAGTTGGGTTTCTGTTGCTGCACGCGGGCCCTCTCTAGTTGCGGCGAGCAGGGGCCGCTTTTCGCTGTGGTGCGGTGGCTTCTCCCGCTGCGGAGCACGGCCTCTAGGTGTGCGGGGTTCAGTAACTGTAGCTAGCGGGCTCTAGAGCGCAGCCTCAGTAGTTGTGGCGCACGGGCTTTGTTGCTCTGCAGCATGTGGGATCTTCCCTGACCAGGGATCGAACCCATGTCCCCTGCATTGGCAGGAGGATTCTTAACCACTGCACCACCAGGGAACCTCAGCAAGTTGCTTTTGATAAATGGAATACTTATAAATGGAATGGAATATTTCCTGCCATATCAATAAACAAAGGATGCCACAGTCATCAACGATTGCAAACCTCCAATGTGAGCTGGTGAGCACTGAGGAGACTCAGGGCTGAAAAGAATACCTGCCATCTAGCAGCCATCAGACTGTGGCCACTCCCTGTAGTGAGCCCTAAGGAAACTCAGGATGTGAAAATACAGGATACTGGCCCCAGATAGCTGAGGTGCATATCAAAGGAATGATTTCAGTGAGCCCAGATTCTTGAATCTTCCCGTACACAGAAAAGCGCTGAAGTCCTTGAGATACCTGGTTTTCTTTAATTAACAGTATTCTTTTGACGTTCCCGACTACCCGCCCTTTTGTTGCAAAACTCCTATATATCCTGGCTCCTCCCTTCACCTCCTTGGAGCAGTTTCTCAGAGTTATCTGAAATGCTGTCTCCCGGGCTGCAGTCCTCATTTTGTCCCAAATAAAACTTAACTCGCAATTCTCATGTTGTGCATTTTTTTAAGTCAACACTTTCTACAACAAGTACCCCGGAAGTTCAAAGGTCCAAGCAACTAACTATACAAAAAGAACTAAGGGGCTTCCCTGGTGGCGCAGTGGTTGAGAATCTGCCTGCCAATGCAGGGGACACGGGTTCGAGCCCTGGTCTGGGAAGATCCCACATGCCGCGGAGCAACTAAGCCCGTGAGCCACAATTACTGAGCCTGCGCGTCTAGAGCCTGTGCTCTGCAACGACAGACCGCGATAATGAGAGGCCCGCGCACCGCGATGAAGAGTGGCCCCCACTTGCCGCAACTGGAGAAGGCCCTCACACAGAAACGAAGACCCAACACAGCCATAAATAAATAAATAAATAAATAAAAATTAAAAAAATAAAAAAAAAATAAAAAAAAAAGAACTAAGGAAGTATGGCAGATAACTTCAGGATGGATCACTTGACACTCATTCCAATTCTCCTTCTCCCTGCCTTCCTCCAAAATAAAGGCTAGAAAGCTAAATACTTTTTATCTCATTCTAGAGGTAGTTAGGTGACACACTTTTGGCCCCTGAGATGTAGGCAGAAGTCCCCAGGAGTGGGCCTCTCTTTCTAAAGAAAAAGAGAAAGTTCTCCATGAAAACTAGGCTTCTGGCCTCCCTTTACTTTTCTTCCTGCTTCAAAGTAAACACAATTTCTATAGGTACAAAAGTCATCTGTGGAATAAGAAGCAAGCATTATGTGCTAAGGATGATGGAGAAGGATAATGTTACCTGGACCCCTGATGGCATCAGTTACCTGTGAACTAACTGCCTCCCGACTTCTTACGCCAGGAGACAAATAAAACCCTTACTCATTTAAGTCACAGTCAGTAAGATTTTCTACCACTTGGAGCCAGAGGCATTTTTACCATTAAAAGAAAGCTACAACAAAGAGGAGATGTTTGAGTTGGACTATGGCTCCTTCCTCCTTAATTCAGCTGTTATCTAGTCCTTTCTAGCTAGAGGAATTAAAAACAATTTTGAATTTTCATGTCCACAGTTTTACTATAATTTTCTGTAATCCAGATTACTTAAATAAACGTGTTCTAACTCTTCCACAGAAATACATTTGTTGCATAGTCATTACAAGATTTTTATTTCTTTTCCTAACTGAAACCTTCAATCCCCCAAACCTATAAAATAACATTTCTTATAGCATGCTATAAATCATTCATATATGTAATATACACATACAAATAAACAGCTGAAGAAAGGGGTAAGAAATGAGAATGAAGAGAGAGAAGGAAAGAGGAACCTAGCTTATTTGAAAGTATAAACTATGTTTTTCAATTTTGTGAGCATCTTAAAACATATCTTCAGGGCTTCCCTGGTGGCGCAGTGGTTGAGAGTCTGCCTGCCAATGCAGGGGACACGGGTTCGAGCCCTGGTCTGGGAGGATCCCACATGCCGCGGAGCGACTGGGCCCGTGAGCCACAACTACTGAGCCTGCGTGTCTGGAGCCTGTGCTCCGCAACAAGAGAGGCCGCTACAGTGAAAGGCCCGCGCACCGCGATGAAGAGCGGCCCCCGCTCGCCGCAACTAGAGAAAGCCCTCGCGCAGAAACGAAGACCCAGCACAGCCAAAACTAAATTAATTGATTAATTAATTTTTTTTAAAAAGTATCTTCATAATAAAGACCTCAAGATAATGGTATTTTTAAAATAGGAAAGACTCCCCACAACTTGAAATCAGTGTCTCTGTTTCTGAAAAAATTTCAAACTTGAAAAATACATATCTAACAAGTATTCTTCATCCAATTTATCACTAGCATTATTATATCATTGCCATATCCCACCTATCTCTATTAGCCTCCCTAAGGTAGTAATCTGTCTCTCTACGTAAGTTTCAGTTGGTCATATTTTAAATGTGTACTGTTCTTGAGATAGTTTCAATTGTACACTGCTAAAACGATTCATTAATTTCAACCACCATCAACTCCATATGCCACACATACTTTTTTTCTGCCTTTTTTGTTCAAATATATTTCACTGTGGCCATTCAGAGGAAAATTACACATTCCAATAACATTTGAGTTCCTCTCTGTTACCCTTTCAGTGGCTCAGAGTAATGATAGAGTAAAGAATCATGTTCTTCACAGGCTCTCCTTTTTTTTTTTTTTTTTCCCATTTGGTAGAATTTCAGCTTCAAATCTCTTGTGCCAAAAAGCAATGGGTAATGTCTAATGCTCTTCTCTAACAGCAGTACTTTGGAGGGAAGGGGAGAGAAAGTCAGGAGAAATCACTCACATTCTCAGCTTTTAAAGAGTCTTAGCATATGGAATAAGCAATCTCTTATCCTATTTTCCTAAAATAGAATTACGGAATCATAATAGGTAAAGGGGCCAGAGGAAAAGGAAAAAGAATTAGAAAATTTTACAAATATCTCTGAGTATGGGTAATGGCTAAAATGATGAAACTATTGATAGTTCTAGCCCTAAATTCCCAGCAAAATCAGTCAAAAAAAAAAAAAAAAACAAACCTATACGTTCATAAAACCTGGGGCTTATATACTCCTTGGCACTGTTTATAGGTAGAGACTTCCTCTGTAAAATAGATAAAAACTACATCTCATCTTCATGAGACTGCAAGAATGGGAGAAATAAGGATACTAAGCATAGTCCGATAACATAAATGCTTCATTTTAAAACCAACATTCAAAGACAATCTACTACAGTCCATATGAACTCAAAAGAAAATTCATAGAATAAGTTTCCTTTGTTTACGTCATCTCAACTTCAATTTCATCTGCAGTTATCTCCTTTAAAGCAAACACTTCTAGGGCACTTACATGATAGGAAGTCCTTTTTCTCAGGCCCATTTTTATTTGGTTATCTTTTTAGGTGCACTAAAGATTGAGTTTACAATAAGCTGAACAGACAGCGTACAAAAGGCTTTTAGAACTATACCATATGGTCCAGGGAAGGGAACAATCTGGACGATCCCCATTTCAATCTGCAAGCTTGTCCACCTCTATAACACATTACACTACTGTAATAAAATATTAAGATGGAAACGTAAAAGCAAAACTAGTCTATCTTTAGCATTACCAGGCAACCACACTTCCAAAAATTAACTGATAAACTTAATAAACATTTACTTTAATTTATATTCTGAAATTTTGGTATGCAACACCAGGCATACAAACCTAGGCCACTATTCACTAGAAACAATATTTCGGCAGGGATATGTGTGGGTATTCAACTTATGCTTCAGAAATTTGGAAGGAAAAAAAAAAACACTTTTACGGGGGCATATTGGCAGGGGCTGATGTAACAGATGACACATTCTTGGAAATCAAATAAAAGCAATAGGGAAATACCCATTGTTGCCTGCTGAAGGCCTAATCACATGGACACAGCTGGAACCAATGTAGATCATTCATTAATAAAATTGTATTGTAGTAGCCACTTTTTGATGCATTTCAATTACTGCTGTAGCCAAATCTCTGAATTTCTTTGTTCCATGTTAGTAAGATTGTTTGAATGCGAAATATGAGAAGATTTAGAACAGGGGAAAAAAAAAAAAAAAACCTGCTCTCATGCTAAAAATGAGACTAGCTCAAAAAGCTAAATGTCACTTTACCTTGCAATCTACTTACTCTATCAGCAGCTTAAAATATGCAGCGTAAACCTGAAAGGGGGATTCATATGGTACTATGGATAAAAAGTGAGCAGTGTGAGATGCCACAGAAAACATATGAAATACTTGTGAAAGTATTCTACAGAATGATAATATAAGATGTCGGGCAGGAGGAATTAAAATGTACCAAAAACTAAGGGGAGAATCAAACAACTGAATTAAAACATACTCTTTCATGTAATACTCTCTAATGACTTTTAACACTGAAGTATGTACTATACGCCTCAGGGAAGGTCACTCATATTTTTGACCACATAAACTTAGAAATCACTATTTGTCATTATATGTTACCAATATTTGTTATCAAACAGCACCTACCCAGGAGTTAGGTTTAAAATCTGTACTGATATTCAAATGAAATAAAATACTGGCTATAATTATAAACGTGGTACGTAATATAATAAAGTCCTGGTTAAAATAATAAATTTGGTATTAATCCAATTTTGCTGGCATCCGTTAATAATTGTATTTTTCCACGTTTCTACAAATATAATGATTAAGTTTCTATATCATAATTTCTGAAAACTGCATAATATCAAACTATAAAGCTATAGCAGCCTTGATATGTGTCCTGAATTAAACAAAACTGTAGTATTTATTACTTACAAAAATGAAAAACTCAATAGCATTTATCAAAAACACTGCTCAAACATTATAGGTCTTAAATATATTTCTACTATGCCTCTGTGTACAGTTAGAATAAACAAATAAATAGGACAATTCATGTTTCAATTCCTAAGTCATCGAAAGATATATTCCTACCACAGAAAAGATAAAGGGCTTAATTGCAAATAAAAATTATACCAATGGAGAAAATGTATTTAAAGTCAATAAACAGTATTCAATATACAATTAACATTCAACATACGTGAACATACAGAAGGAAAGAGTTTTTGTCTGTATCATCTTTAACCTCCAATTCTAATATTAAAAAACCTTTGTAAAGCAATTATACTCCAATAAAGATGTTAAAAAAAAACAACCTTGACACAAAGGACTCAAGACAGTCATGCACTTAACTGGACCAAGAGGAAAAAACAATTTCACTGGCATTCCTTCTAAAAAACGTCATCATTCTTAAGCTTAAAATGTTGACCTGGGCTTCCCTGGTGGCGCAGTGGTTGAGAATCCGCCTGCCAATGCTGGGGACACGGGTTCGAGCCCTGTCTGGGAAGATCCCACATGCCGCAGAGCAACTAAGCCCGTGCGCCACAGCTACTGAGCCTGCGTGTCTGGAGCCTGTGCTTCGCAACAAGAGAGGCCGCGACGGTGAGAGGCCCGTGCACCGCGATGAAGAGTGGCCCCCACTCGCCACAACTAGAGAAAGCCCTCGCACAGAAACGAAGACCCAACACAGCCAAAAATTAAAAAAAAAAAAAAAAAAAATGTTGACCTAAAGATTTAATTAATATAACTTAACAAGCACCTCACTCAGATTCATTTTAGCTGCTCTACAGAAAAAGCCACTTAAATACAAGTTTAAAAAAAAAAAAAACAGCACTGGAGGGACTCAAGAGTCACAGCATTTAATACACATGCATTATACATACAAAATCAATTTGAGTATTTGTTTGTTTTGTTAAAGTAATGAGCCAATATGTTGCTGAACCTGTCTTGAGAATGAGAAAATAACAGGTGAGTTTATTTAATGCATACTTCTGATATACCTGTTTTACAAATCCTTTTAATTATTTTAAAGCATTTTTTAAATTAAAAATCTCTGGGGAAAAAAAAAGAACAACTCTTAGATTGCACAAGTTTGTCTTAATGTATCCATAATAGATATATTTTCCAGCATATATGGCATACAAAAATGTTTCACCTTAATCATTCTAACACAAACCACTGTTTACTTTCTTTTTAGTCACATTTGTTACACATTTACAAAAATACAGGAGTTTTTCCTCCCAAAGTAATTTTCTCATTGCTAGAAATCATTGACAATTTTAAAAATAAAAATCAGTCAAAATAATATCAATCTCCTCCTAAGAAAACAAATTCTGCCTGTTTAACTATTCGTATCTTGATTGTAAAGCACTAATTTTTAAAGTAGATTACATGAAAGTAAATCATTTGTTTTGCTTAATACAACAGAAAAAACATTTACATTTTGAGGAACATTACGAAATTTCATAGAATGTTTGCTCATAGTGAAAATCTAGTCTCCTCTTCAAATCGTCACTTAAAAATCATAATGCTACATTTCCACATCCCTTGCAATAATAGGTCACTAATTACAATTTAGAAAACATTGGGAAACTTAAAAAATGCTTTTGTGTTTTACCTTGCATTTTGATTTCAAAGGAAAAAATTTTTAATGCACATCCTTGTATTTAATGGAAGCTCACTTGCTTATCTAGCTACACTTATCAGACATTCCAAAAATGAGTATTCAATCTATACAAGATATGAACTGACTCTGAGTCTGACAAAAATAGAAAACAATAGCAAGCTTTTTGGTCTCAACAAAAGATAGCTTGGCAAAAAAATCCATATAATATAAGCAAATATTACTGAAGAGTTTCAATTCAAATAATAAGCTGTGAAGCAAGACAAGATTCCTACCAATCAAAAATACTATGTCAACACGACGAAAGTTAGCAATATTCAGAAGGGTTTTCTGAAAAGTATGGCAAAAATGCAACTGTGAAGGAAATCTCTAGGAGAGCTGGAAAAGGCAAATTTAGCACAAGCTTCTATAAGGAACAATGCCATTTAGTAAATGTGGAAGTTGTGAGGAGAATGATGTCTCTATTTAAGAACAAGTTTTTTTTTTTCCATGATGGTGTTTTACATGAAGAAAGAGGAAGACGAGGGAAAAGAAATGGTATAAGTAGGAAAAACTAAGGCTGCTTGCTTTCCTTCAGTGAGGCTGGGAGGGTCGACCCTCTGCCTTATGAAAACCACTGCCAGAACCAAGCTACACAAAACATTTTGGCTGCCAGCCTAGAACAGTGCCAGGCTGTTTTTTATTTTTGCGCTAGGCTCCCTCAATTGAGACAGTGTGGGATTGTCACTTTGATGCACATAGAGAACAAAGAATAATATAGTACAGAGGGGGGGAATTTATTTTGCCCCTTTAAAGTCAGGTTAGCATTTTGTTTTCTTTGACAGGTCTTGAAAAGACCCAAGAAACAAAAGTTATGCTGAAGAATGGATCAATTGCCTAAAGAAATTAGCGTGAGTACAATATTGTCGACAGTTTAAAAGCCATTTGAGATTAACATTTTTAAAAAATCAGACTTAAAAGGGGTCCAAGTCATATATTTACCTGTTTAAGAGGCCAGAGACCAAGAAGTACATGATACACTATCACATAATCTTGTTTAAAATCTGAGGGTATGAAGGAAGGCCATAAAATCTTGCAAAAAAAGAACTAATATAAGTATTATAATTTTTAGGTCACTATTCAGAGGCAACTTTCTCAGCTGCTATTGTGAACCTGAGTTCTCCAAAATTAAATAATCTGATTAAAAGATTATAACATTAGAATCTGAATATTTTATGCCTTTTCAGGGAAAGAGGTGATAAACGATCGAAAATGTTTGAAGGATTAAACCACAAATCATCTACGAAGTTGCCACAGACACAAACAGGAAAACCATCTCTTCTATCCTATTCAATTCTGTACTAGAAGCAAAGCTAACACAAATGAGAAAGCCAAGTGTGTGCTGCTGCAAGCTTCAACTAAATCTACTATCTGAATCTGGAGACCGAAAACACCAATAAGCCATTAGCTCCTAGAGGTATGACCTTTTTCTCTCTAATGCACAAGATAAGTAGAGGTAGAGGTCCATTTTCTACAAACCAAATGAAAAGAAAGAATGAACTGTGACAAGCCCAGATCCCATGCTGGCATATTTTACACTAAGCTCAGCATCATCTAGAAGCAGTATGCTTCTCCCTGCCAATCAGAGGGGAAAAAGAAGTTGTGAAAACTACTACAGCGTTGATGAATAGCACCAAAGGTCTACGAGTCCCTTCCTCCTGCACATCTCCACTGAATCAGCTGTTAAAAGAAGACCAACGGCTGTTACAGAAATAGCAAGAACTAAAGCACTTGCCTCAGATGTTACACATAGAGGCATGGACCATTTACCACCTAAGCCTATCTAATTTCTGACAAAATGATCCCCTACCCAGTTGTGTTCATGGCCACAGATTCTGATAGCAAGTCACGATCAGTGATGGGAAAGGCAACAGGGGAGGGAGCACATGGGGAAGAAATCCAGAGAGAACAGTGGCCAAACTCCAAACAATATACATGCTTCTCTTACTTAAATTAGTGCCCATGCACAATACTTTGGGACAACAAAACCTGCGATAAAGGTTTCAGGTACAATGATTTGCTCTGGGCGGCAAGGGTAAGTCTGCCATATAATCAAAAAAAAAAAACATTATTTTGCTCCTCACTGTTCTCCTTTTGCATTTCCTTTCTTTCCTCTAGGATATACTGCTGATGCTATTACCGCATGGGACACTGATAGTTGTAGGCAAGGCATTCATGTATTGCCAAAGTGGTCCAGAGACTGATGTCTGGCTGGCTTTAATTCAGCAAGGAATATGAGGCAAAAGCAGGAAGCAAAAAGAATGAAAGGTATAGAAGAAGCCAGGGTAGAGCCTGTGTTTTCTGTTTATTAATGATGCAGATGAAATGGGGGGAAATCTAGAAAAAGCAGCCAAGCCAAGCGAATTACAAAGAAAGATTAAAGGAGCTAAATGTGTATAACTTGGCTGACAACCAAAGAACAATATGAGAGCTGTCCACAACTCTCCAAAGTATATACAAAAAAGAAGAGCAGGGAATTTTTATCTACTATTGAAGTGTGAATATATGAAATAATAATGAGATAAAATAAAAATAAAGAAATCTGACTTCAAGTAGCCAAGGAAGTAATCTGGTAAAACTTAAGAAAGGATATGCTTCCTCCTCTTTAGAAATATTTATCATCTACTGACCCACACTGCAGTAAAGAGTACACAATAGGAAATGACCACATACTGCCAGAGGACTTAATTGACAGAGAAATAAAAATGAAGTCCCATTTGCTTACCTGATGATCCAGATTTACGGATGTCTCTCTTTACATATGTCTGATCTGGCTAATGAAGAGATATCTGTGAAATCACAAAGGACATAGTTAGGTTGGTATCTTCAAATTAAGCCCAATCTGAATTCTGAATCCTGACCTGGACAAGAGTTTACTTAAATGATCTAGTAGTCTGATTCTTTGATATTCTAAGATGGGAGAAGAACCTCTAAGAACAGAAATACTTTGAGTCTTAACTAAGAGCTTTTTTCAGTCTTTCCAAGGATTTCCCAAATTAATTATGACTCAAAAAAATAATAATAATTCAGATTAGAAGTCCTTCACCTTGGTACATGGACAGCCTTCAGGAGTCTATGCACTCCTGAACGATATATGCAAAATGTGTGGGTTTACGTAAATGTATATGTCTCTGGGGAGAAGGTCAATAGTTTACGAGATTTGCACAAAGGTCTATAATACAAAAAACTGTGAGGAACCTCTGCTGAGTATAGTCTAAAATCTCAAAGGCAGGTTGGAATGCATATAGATAATCAATCCAGGTTTGGAAAACAATGGAGGTGCACAGACACTTGTAGATCTGGGGTAAACACCTTAAGAACACTACTTTCTGGGAGAACATAACATCAAGTTTAAACTGTTACTTAACTTACACAGCCCTATGTTCTCTGCCTGCCATACACAGTGAAGAGAATGATGGGTGGATATTCTGACTTTCCTGTTCTGTACAAGTTAAAGTCAGAATCCTTAGGTATATCAATACTGACAGGGTCAGAACTAACAGAGCAACCCATCCATAAAGAATCCTAGGGGCTTCCCTGGTGGCGCAGTGGTTGAGAATCTGCCTGCCAATGCAGGGCACACGGGTTCGAGCCCTGGTCTGGGAAGATCCCACATGCCGCAGAGCAACTAGGCCCGTGAGCCACAACTACTGAGCCTGCGCGTCTGGAGCCTGTGCCCCGCCGCAACAAGACAGGCCACGATAGTGAGAGGCCCGCGCACCGCGATGAAGAGTGGCCCCCACTTGCCGCAAATGGAGAAAGCCCCCGCACAGAAACGAAGACCTAACACAGCCAAAAATAAATAAATAAATAATTTAAAAAAAAAAAAAAAAGAATCCTATATGACAAGCAAAAAGGAGGGGCTATCAAAGCAGTAAGAAATGTGGCTCCCAAACAGTTTACATAGCACAAAATCACAGGATTAGCCAAACACATCTCCTAAAATAATTATTCAAAACAGTAATCAGAGTCAGAATAACCTACACCAGAAAAAAAAACAGGTTGGAGAACCTTCCAGACACCAACTGTGAACAAGATGGGAAAGCATTCACAGCCAGAGAGAGGATCTGGAGCTGAGGTGTCACCAAAACAACAACAATAAACAAACACTGAGAAGACATAAATCAAGGAAAGAGAAAAACAAAACAAAAAAACTTGAGATGGCTTATTTCACATAATGACTATAGAGTATATTCTCTCAAAGAAAATAGTGTATTTAGACATTCACCTCCTGAGCACCTCCCTGGCATTGCTCTGGTGCTGGGAATTCATCAGTGAACAAGACAAAGACAAGCTCTTGCCCTGCTGGAGCTTAATTTTGGGGAGGAGAGGAAGGAGGATGGGAGACAACTATATCAGCAATATCATTTCAATGTGTGATACGTGAAGTAAAACAAATAAATAAGATGTTGTGACCGAGACATGCAAGAACGGCCTACATCTATCTAGTACATCACAGAGATGTTCACTCCAATCCTCAAAGTTAGTCAGGGTCTTAGAGAATTGAGATGGGGGAGGGACGGTAGGGACAGCTAGTCAGACCTCTTCATTTCAGAGATGAAGACAGGAGAGCTAATCTGCAAGACAAAGAATCACAACCTCATTATTTCCGAACATCAAAATACACACACCTGGACTGAGTTAGGATTTTATGATACACGCTCTGTCTTCAGAAGAGAGGACTGAGAACAGGTACTGAACAGCATTCCTGAAAACCTGGCTGAGGATATTGAATACTTCATACCCTTAATATTTAATAAAGAACCACATTCTATCCAAATTCTTGGCAAGTTCCATTCAATTAAAAGAGTTTTGTTTTTTGCTTCTACAGACAAATCTGATCAATTTCTGCTGTCAAAAAAAGGTTACCCAAGGTCATGTTCTTAGGCCTCAAACCTAGGCAATCTGGCTCCAGGATCCCAAACTCTCATCACTACTTTTTGCAGACTCTACAGAAGTAAAATTTAAAGGAACAAAACAGCCTTAGATGGCTCCCAATATTCTTAAACTTATACACTCAACTAAGACCAGAAAAAGTCAAATTAAATAAAACCAAGTGTGATGAAAATTTAGAAGCAAAACTAGGTGAGTGGAGGAGAGGATAAGAATGAAATAAAGAAGACACAAAAGAGTCATCTGCTCTGAGCCTAAAGCATCCAAATGAGAATTTCTCAGGAATAGGAAAACATTACCATGTGGACATGAAAACTGTATGGGCCTCAGAAATGGGGTATGCCCACTGACGCCACAGAGGAAAGTCAGGCCTTGATTCATAACCAGGGAAACTTCCAAAGACTTCCATGTAATTCTGCTTCACAAAGCTGTGTGTGTGTGTGTGTGTGTGTGTGTGTGTGTGTGTGTGTGTGTGTGTGTGTGTGTGTGTATGTGGTATGTTGGGGAGATGGATTGGTTCTTAAAAGAATTTCAATGTTTAAAAAAAACTTACAGAAATAATTCCTATCTGAATAGGGCTGTACAGCCTATATTTTTAAATGCAGTTTCACACTTTTTTAAAAAACTTCCAAAATATAAAGCTCACAAGGTAAATATATAAATAAAAACATGGGAAAAAATAAATCAGCATATTGATTATATATGTATACATATGTCTAGAAGGAGGCACAAAAAAACAATAACACTGGTTCATGTGTATAAAGAATGTGAGTGTTAGGGACTGAGGTATAGGAGGAGCGATTTCGTATCCCTCGAAATTATATTTTCAATTTGAACCAAGTAAACAGTGATAATTCAAAAGTTTTAAAAACAGGGAACTCTACTCAATACTCCATAATGATCTATATGGGAAAAGAATCTAAAATAGAGTGGATATATGTATATGTATAACTGATTCACTGTGCTGTACAGCAAAAAGTAACACAACATTGTAAGTCAACTATAATCCAATAAAAAATTTTTAAAACAGAAATAACAAAAGAAAATTTTAAGAATAGTCTTGAAGTTCAAAAATAAAAATAAAATAATACTGAAGAGGAAAAGGGTATGGAAATCTATCCATATATATATATGTATGCATAGAGGGGTCCTTGCTGGTAGAGGAGTTGGGACTTTAGCCTCAGTGAAACTCTAGATTTCCACCTTCACACATCATCATCAACACTGCCCTCCACACCTCACAGTAAACCACCAGAGATACACAACAAACATGCATACACAGAGGCCATTTTAATTGGTAGATAATGCTGCTCAAATATCCTATATCTGAGAGCCTAATTGCTTAAAAACATCTAAAAAGACAGACGCACTTTAAAAAAAAGTAAAAAGAATTCTACAAGCTATCAACATAGAAATATATTTCATCCCTTTTTAAATAAAAAAAAAAGTTGTTTAAGGAAAAAAAAAAATCTGTCAGAGATTCCAAAAGATCAGTGATGCAAAGTTTCCCCAAAGCTAGAAATCTATGACATTATTTGCTTAACCTATAGTCTCCAACCTAAGAAAGCAACCCTGAGTCCTTTTCTTTTGAATGTGAGCATATTCTATGACATGTGTCATCTCACTGACCAAAAGTGATGCTGCAGACTTCACTGGGCAGCAGAGTGACCCATTCCTTCCTCCTTGGCCAAGAGAAAGTCTTCCACCCAAAGCTGTAAAGCTGTCAGGGATGTAGTAAGCCCTTTTCTTTAAACTTCTAACAGGTCAGAACTTTTCACAAAATCTACCCCCAAAAGAGGCTTATTCACATTAATTTGCTTTGTGTTGCCATCATTTATTGTCTTCATTTTTAATTTAGTGGTATTTTTAGCCAAATGAAATGAAATAACAGTCAGTTTTTCTCAATCTGTCTCAGCTCTACTCTTCATCTTCTGGGACCCAATTCATGTGATCCTTTAACAACTATTTATTTCACACCAAACTAGATATCTCCCTAAAGCTTACCAATCTAGCCTCCAGGCATATTTCTTAAATAAAAGCTGTAGATCTTTGTAAACGTAAAATTTGCATACTAAAGGAACAAATCAACTATCAAAAGACCTAGTACTATATAGCGGTTGCTCACCTCTAAGCAGAGTTTAAAATTCATTTCAATTTATTATTTTTTTAAAGAAACAGCTATTGACTTTTTCCCTTTGCAAATTACTGTGTTTAATGGCCTAGTTAAATTAGAGGTGATAGTGTGAAGCAAGTGTTTTAAATTGGTAAATTCTAAACCTTTTAATAAAAGCACATCAGTCAGAAGTTTTAATAAGACTCAGCAGGACAGAGAAGAATTAACAGTCTGTAGGTATCAAAAAGGGGTGATAGACAATGATAACCTTAATCATTTGCATAGGGATTTATAATTTCATTGCTTAAAGGTTAATGAAATTATGTGGTATTTTGCCTACTCTTTTTTTTTTCTTTTTGCTATTTTTTTTAACATCTTTATTGGAGTATAATTGCTTTACAATGATGTGTTAGTTTCTGCTGTATAACAAAGTGAATCAGCTATACATAAACATATATCCCTATATCTCCTCCCTCTTGCGTCTCCCTCCCACCCTTGCCTACTCTTATCCAGTAATGGATGCCTTGGTTTGTATACAATTATTGACTGAATCATGTAACAGAAGAAATGACTGAAATATTACCAATTAATCTGCTGCATTTTTTTAATATACTCCTGGGTGCCCACCTATCATAATCTGTTCTAACCAATAACTGGGTACCCTAAAATAAAAACATAAGGTTTCCAACAGCATCTCTTCTGAGATGAGAAGAACAAACTCATAATTAAAACTCTAAAAGTACAGTAGGTTGCTAAAGTGATTTTTTAATTAGATACATTCCTTTATTTACTTTGTACTTCAAGTCAACTATTGCTAAATAGTTGCTTCTGCCAAATAGTAACATAAAATACAGATTGATGAGTATATTCAAGACACTGTAGGGTGAAACTGGATGGAGAAATTCAAACAATAGACACAAATAATGAGAAGAGTTAAAGTAATAAAGAATTCTAGGTTGGAGCAATTGTTTTCAATCATCACAGGGCAAAAAAAACACACTACAGTGGCCTTGCCTCACTGAGCACCCAGGAGGTGTTCAAGGCCAGTGCTTTGCTTGGTACCCAGTTCTAATGGAAAACTGCAAAGAGTCTAGCTTTAGGCAGAGTGGCGTTACCTACTCTGGCTGCACAATAGAATTACCTGGAGGGCTAAAAAAAGCTGATACTTAAACCACATGATCAAAGATTTTGGTTTCGTCCCTAATTTTTAGAAGCTCCCAGGTGACTTCTTACACGTGCAGCTATGTGAGAAATACTGCTATAGGGCACTGGGTCTCAAACTGTGGTCCCTGGACAAGCAACGGAAGCAACAGCAGCAGCAGGTGGAAACTTACTGGAAATGCCAATACCCAGGCCCCATCCCAGGCCTACTGAACTAGAAACTCCAGGCTGGGGTCAGGCAATCTGTATTCTGATGAGCCCTTCAGGAAATTCTGATGTACACTAATGTTTGAAAACCACTGCTTTAGAGTAAGAAGAATCTGGGCTTCCATCATCTCTCCAGAATTTACTGACTGAATGACCACTGGTCAGCTCTCTAAACCTCACTTTCCTCACCTGCAAAATAATAAAGTTAGCTATGATTTGTAAACCTGTATTATGTGCAGAGAATGTGCTAATAAGCACTTTATATACATTAATTAATTTAACACAACAAGCTTACCAGGTAGATATTAATATCATGTACACCCACTGAACATTACAAAGCGAGGAAGCAGAACTGAAATTTGAACTCAAGTCTTTCAAATTCCAAAATCATTGTTCTTTCCCTGTTCCACAAAATGTGCTGGTCTGCCCTTGCTCCCTCTCTTCCTTCCTCCCTCCCTCCCTCCCTTCCTTCTTTCCTTCCTTCCTTCCTCCCCCTCCCTCCCTCCGTCCTTTCTCCTTCTTTCCTTTACTCCTATCTGTTTCTATTTGTCTGTCTTTCTCACTTTCTCCGGAAATTTATTTTCCTACTACAAAGCTAGAGATTAACTAGCATGCACCAAGTGACTACTGCCATAGGCCAGAAAGAAAAGGATTAAAATTTTAAAAATTTTAAAATCACAGTAATGACATTACTACATGCAGACACACATTCTGCAAAATATAGAAACACATATGATTTAATTCTAAAGTGGTGAGTCAAAAACAGAAGAAACTCAGGAGTTCATGAGACTGGAGCTCAGAGACCACGGCATGACGCCAGGAAGAAGTACGGCGTATTCTGAAACAGGGTGAAAAGTCTGTCCAGAACAGCAGGAGAAACAAATGGTTACAGAGAAGTAGAAAACAAAGCTAAGTAAGCTCAATGGGTCCAGATTGAGACTTAGAGTAAGAAATATTTCACTTTAGTAAATATATAAAATCTTTTTTCACAGAATATTTTTGACACACTGATAGTAAAAAGGTAAAGTCAAATCATAGATACTTATTCTAGAAAAAAATCAACCTAGGATTATACTGGAAAAAAATATACAGAAAAAAAAGTCATTTCTATTGCAGAAAGTGTTCCATATGATCCCCCCTTTTTATAGTGTTTCCATGGGCTATTCATATGCATTGCACAGTATTTTCAATCATTCACTAATCCAACCAACACTGACTGATTACATTGAGTTAGGCATCAAGGATAAAACAATAAATAAGTTACTGACCCAGGGCACATGGAGCATTTATGTAAGAAACAGACTGCAAATGTTTTATGCAACATGTACATGAAGTTATTAGGAATTCCAAAGGCCACTAAAGACAGACCAATTCTTAGGAATGACTTCTGTGAAATTCCTGAAAGTCAATGAGGTATAAACTAGCCAAAACGTTCTGCATATAACATGCAAAAGTACTTTGTTTATGCTAGCATCACGGTCATCAGCTTACAAGTGGAGCATCCCAAGTCCCATTCACATTGAGGCTGACTATGGCTAAAAAAGGCAGGCACATGTAAAATCTAGAGGTAAGCTTTTTAACACATCATTCATTTCACTTTTCCTGAAGAACTAATGAAGAAACTACGCTCAGAAACCCACTGGAAGAGTCTACCTATGTATTAATGAAGGAAAATGTGAGGCACAATGGGCTGACCGAATTCACTAGCATCTCTGCCAATGATAGTCCAGGGCTGTATAACACCTTCTTTAGTTCTACTCTGACAACTCCACGATGCACATTTATCTCTAAGAACCAGTTTAGGAAGCAAGTATATCCACCAAACTATGCTTAAATGATGAGGTGCTAGAGTTATTTTGTCCCAGAATAAATCTGAACCAAATTTGCTATGATATTAGAAATTATAGCATTTTTCAAACTAAATATATTTAAGAAGCATCAGCAATGGATCTTTAGTAGCCATTTATTAACAACTTACACAAATATAATAATCAAAGAACTGAATCCCAAAGTTAAAAACTACCCAGTAAACCACTAGTTTTTATCCCATATAGTATCAAGTATATATATAGTGTTAAAGTTAAAACAATGGTATAAAAAGACTTTCCAAGTACTCTGAGTAATAAATTTCTTTGGCCCCAAGAGATCCAATTCATATTTACTACTGTATTTTACTAAAATTCAATCACCTATCATCTCATTCTTTAGTAATATAAACTGTATATGACAAAGTGGTAGGATGAAAAGGTTGGTATATGAAAATAGTTCAATTTTGATAAAAGTGGTTGGTATAAAATCATCTTTTAAAATATTCAGACAATGCCATCCAGATATCCACCTGCGCTTGGATCTATAAGCCTTAAAGAACCTGTTTAGATTTACTGAAGCTATACCTGCTGTCAAGAAACAAAAAATTGTGAAGGCTGATCAAACACAACTTTGCCTCTAGGATCATGTTAATGTTTTCCACTAACACCATCCTAAAAGTTAACAGTCAATGTAATCCAAAGGTTTCTCTTTACTTCTATATTTAACTCATCACAGGTTTGATCAAGCGTGCAAATCCCTTTGGGCTCAGGGTTCCCATCAAAATGTCTTATAGGAACATTAAAAATTGAATGGGCATAAACAACTCCAACAGTGCGGAGCTCATGACAGCATCCCTGTGATCCTTGTGTTTCATGTGCAACAACACTGGGGAAGTTTGCAAGGGAATCTGAGCTACTAATTACTAGCTTTTGCTTGAGGGCAGGTGTTCCGATCTCTACAGGTGTCTAGGCCGCAGCGCTCTGCCTACTTCATTGCCTCCTGAAGACGTTCACTATAACGACTTGCTGAAGCCCTGCAAAACATCTGATAGAATGCTAAACTGTTGGGTGTTCAGGAAGAAACATGTTGTGACTCCTTAAAGATACTGTTAAGGAGAAATAGCAGTTGGAGAGGCTTTACATGCTTTGTGAAAGAATAATATAAGACAGTTAAAAAGTAAATATAAAATTATATCTATCAATCACACACATTAAATGAGGATACCCATGCTGTCTCAATAAGTACAGAAAGTTTTTCAAAGAAAATACTGTTATTTTTTAAACAGGATATAAGAAAGAACAAACTAGCTAATGATAATCTTATGGTAGTCCATTTTTTTTTCATTCGTGCCAGTGCTGGGTATGCAATTTTAGAAGGATCAAAAACGATGAGAAGTTATCCACTAAAAGAAATTAGCAAACAAAATAGTCATCTGCTGATTGGAGAGGCATATATACCATTCACATGTGATGCCACTTACAGTATTAACATTCCTTAAGGTCTTTCCCATAATACTTTAAAAGAAATAACGCTTAATAATGAAAAGACACACAAACCAGAGAAAAACACGTGCTGCTCTGCTACTTGCTACCTGTGTAATCTTGGGCAAGAAACTTAACCTTTCTGAGCTTCAATTTCCTCATGTAATAATAAATAAGACCCACCTCATCAGGGGGTGTTTTTAAATAACAGAATGTCCCTTAACTATTCGAGCGAGAGCTTGACACACAGTAACTGCGTAATAAATTGTAATTAGCATCATGAAAACTTCTAAATACATTAGTCTGTTGTTCTTAGTAGAGCACTAGCCAATAAAAAGCATCTTGGAAAGTAAGGATTCATCAGTGGTATGCTATTCAAAAATTTGTTATACGGTGCATCTTTTTGAATAAAAATATTTGTCCTTGCTTTTAAGCAGTCAATCAATAAGCAAATACACAAACACAACATTTAACTAATTCTTTCTTTTTTTTAACATTTTAAAAATATTTATTTATTTATTTTTGGCTGCTTTGGGTCTTCATTGCTGCGCGCGGGCTTTCTCTAGTTGCAGAGAGCGGGGTCTACTCTTCGTTGCGGTGCGTGGGCTTCTCATTGCAGTGGGCTTCTCTTGTTGCAGAGCACGGACTCTAGAACGCAGGCTCAGTAGTTGTGGTGCACAGGCTTAGTTGCTCCGTGGCATGAGGGATCTTCCCGGACCGGGCTCGAACCCGTGCCCCCTTCATTGGCAGGTGGGTTCTTAACCCCTGCGCCACCAGGGAAGTCCCGTATTTTTAAATATTTATTTTATTTATTTATTTCGTTGCACCAGGTCTTAGTTGCGGCACACAGCCTTCTTAGTTGAGGCATGCGAACTCTTAGTTGCAGCATGCATGTGGGATCTAGTTCCCTGACCTGCGATTGAACCCAGGCCCCCTGCATTGGGAGCGCAGAGTCTTAACCACTGTGCCACCAGCAAAGTCCCTAACTAATTCTTCAGTATCTGAATAATCATTCATCTTGGTGAAAATCCTTTATTTTTTAATATTGAAATTTTGTGGAGAAACTAGTCATGTTTTATAAGAATAAAGGAATGTTCTAATAATATTTCAAATTTCATCTACTAAAGAATCTTTTTGATAATACTAAGGTTAACATTCTTAGACAATGAATCTGCTAGAATAAGGAAATGGCCATAAATGATAATATATTTTTACCAATTATTTTCATCCAAAATTCCCTATTTAGTGTTTTTCTTTAACCAAATGTAATTAAGATGGTATTTCAGATCATCATTAATATTAATCAACTGTGTAACCAAAACATCACTGTTTTTTTTAAATTTTAATAAAATCAAGAGTTAAAATTGTTTCCGACTAGTCTCAAAGGAAACAAATAGAGGAAAAAGGTTTAAAGCAAAATGTGGACAAAATACATAAAAATAACATAGTATTTCCAAGATTAAGAATAATGAGACCCCTGGGAATGATCAGAATATAACTGTTGGAAATCATATCCCTCCCACTCTCAGTAGACTATTACATCAGAGACTTATTTCTTCCAATCTGGACAATGCAATAACCTTCTGTTCTCTCTTCCTTTAAACCCTTCTTCCTCCTTTCCATCAGCCAGTTTTCAGTGGCATCCCAACCACTAAGAAGGTTAAGAACTGACCTGCTGTGCTTTTCTTAACTCAGACCTAACTAATTACGTCACACACTTACACAAAGATATACTCTAATGGGGAAGACAGGCACATAGATACTTAAACAGGTGTGCGTGTGTGTGCGCGTGCATGCTCACATGTGAGTGTACATGCATGCATGAGTGTGCACGTACAAAGTACTACGAGAGGATAAACCAGAGGTCAATTCATTTTGCCGACCATAAGTCAAGGAAGAATTCATACAACTGATGGTAGGTGGGTGAAATAGTCCCTACAAAACAGATTCAAAGCTTCAGGCCTTGGGCATCCATTATCAAGTCTCAGTCTACCCTGTTCCAACTGCTTCCCACACTCTCCTCACGTGGACCTAGATGTCCTCATTCTCTAAACATAGTGGACACTTTGCGGTCACCTGGCCTCTGCCAGTCTCTCTGCCTTATACAGTAGTTAAATGACTATGCAGTTATTTAAAATGATGTTGCAGAAAAATACTTAATGACATGGAGAAATGTCCATATTATAAAATGAAAAATGACAGGTCAAAATATAGCTAAAGGTAATCCATAGGTAATGGATTGTCTATGAAAACATTAATGGTAATTTAATTTTTTTTTCTTTTTTTCTCAATGCTTCTCTGGTTTTCCAAATTTTCTAAATAGTAACTTTGTAAATGGGGGGAAAAATACAAATTTTAATGCAACTCATCACTCTATTTATAAATAGTATCACTTCATGAAGCCTTCCCTGACATCCAAGCCAGAATTATTTTTTCCCTCCCCACTGTACCATTAGATGCCACTATTAGAACATTGGTGCAATCTGCTTTGTAACAGGTAATAGTTTATGTCTCTTCTCCTATTTGATTTAACCTGCTGAAGAGAGGACTATGTGTAAGCCATCACAGTATAGGCTAAATGGAATATGCCTGGGCTTCTGAAGACAATCCCCCAAAATGAGGAAATTTTAAAAATAGCCTGTGCATTACTTTAAAAAAAAAAAAAGAGTACTGACTGACTGGTTTTGAGAAGGATAATCACCATTAAGTTCTCAAGTTGGTTGCTCTTATCCATTGCTGTTTAGTCCCATCCCACATATACTGTCTCTCTCAAATTGACTACTGAAACATTTTTTCTTTTGTCTGAAGGCTTCAGTGAAGCAGTGTTTAAACGGAGATCTTCAGGATTTCTTAACAGATACACATTTATCATTTCAAAATGCCAGTTCCTTAAGGATTTGGTTAGTAGAACATCAGTTACCCAAAGTGTTACTATATTAAATAATTTTAGAATTATTTTTCTTTATGTGAGTATAAGATTTCCAAATTAACTAGAAATTTAAATATGTTTGGTGTAGCAAAGATGAAAAAAACTTTTCATAATGTTTGGCTTTTATTTAGAACTAGTTTCAAAATGACTAATAAATGAAGCAGCATAAATTCTAGAAACAGAACGTTTCTGGGCAAAACCAGAAAACTCCAGCCATTCTAATATGCAAAGGATTCTTAACTCTTTCCTATAAAAACAGGTAAACGTTTCAGTACATTTGATAAAAAGTCATAAAAGGATTCTAATATTTCATCTTGGTGGGGCTATTTTCTCCACGAGATCAACTGCTACTTTTCAGCATGCTTTAGAATAGACTACATATGAATAAGAGGAGCCACAAAGAACAGAATGTTATGAAGTAAAGAGCTATTTTATCCACCCTAACTCTCCTATCCCCAGAGGTCCGAGCAGTAGGGCATAAGGACAAGGCAAATGGCCTTTTACACAGCAAGGTTAAACTGTCTACTGAATGACAACGGTATGGAATAAAGAAGGTATTAAATTCTAATAACAACAACAGGATCTGTAGATTTTTATTTCTTGTATTGTTTATCAACTTTTATAAATAAGCAAACGAGGAGATAACAGTTTAACTACTAAAGGATAATTTGCTCTACAAAATAACGTCATGAGTTGGTTTTATATATTAAGTTACATGAAATATAGATTTAAGTTATTACAGAGAGAAGACAAGGTAGAAAAACTTGAAACCCAAAATAATAGGAATAACACCAACTGAACTTCATTTGAGCATCTCAAAAATTTTAATATAATAAAACATATTGTTCATTTAAAAAAAATTAATTTGCCATCAATTTTTCAAGAAAATATCTTCTGCATTTAGCAAAACACACTACTAAGAATTCTAGAAAATGCAAACCAATCTACAATACAGAAAGCAGAAGCAATTTCCTGGACACTGAGATTGGAGGTGGAGGGGGGTTGACTTCAAGGGGGCACAAGGGAACTTTCTGGGGTGATAGAAACATTCCAAATCATAATTGTGGTCATAGTCATACAAGTGTGTACTTTCGTCAAAACTCATCACATTGCCCACTTAAAATGGGTACAGTTTACTGTAAGTAAATTATACCTGAATAAAATTGATATAAAAAAATACATTCTTAACAGTTGATCATGGCTGACAATCATCCCAACAACCTAATGACTTCTTTGTAAATTCATTGTGTTTCTGACACACAAGGCTAAAGACACCATGAGTAAAAACTAGCTGAGTGATATCACTAGTTTACAGTCACCAGTCACAATAACGTACTACTGAGCTTAATGCACTGCCACCCACACTGTGCTTACCACATATTACTTTATATTACTGGTTAGTTTTTTTTTCTCCTGAATAGGTCTCCAGGCAAAAAAATGTGCCATGTATTTATTAGCATCCTGCAAGCTCTAGCTCAATTTGTTTCACAAACTAAAGGGTTTACACATTGATTTACACCATGAAATACTTCAGACAAGTAATGTCATTTCTTCCTAATGCTAAAAAAGCAACAGCTTTCAAAAAATTATAAGAACAGCTCTATTGATTTCTCATGCTGGACAGTGTTATTTTAGAAGATTAATCCAGACTTTTTAATAATCACATTTAAACTATTATTTAATACTTGAGAAAGTAAATTCTTTAATAGGTATTAAAGAGCCAACAGAACTTATAAAACAAGCTACTGTATAAGAGTGTATTTTCTTTAAAGTAAAAATATTACAATTTTATTTCCTTCCATTATGACAGTGTTTCTACTGTATATAAATTTTACTAAAATGATTACCAATAATGTATCTATTTTTAAAAGTAACATATCTCACACTTAATAAAAGAAATTGGTTTAAGATAACTTGTTTCACAAATCTTAACAAAAAACATTTAAATAGTTTACTAATTATTATTTTAAAAATTAATTACACAGTAATCAAGCCAGTGTGGTACCTGTGAAAGAACAGACAAATAGATCAAAGGAACAGAAAAGAGAGCCCAGAAATAGACCAACACAAATATAGTCAACTGAACTTTGACAAAGGAACAAAGGCAATTCAATGAAGGATAGTTTTTTCTACAGATGGTGATGGAACAACTGGACATCTACAGGTAAAAATTTGAATCTAGATATAGACATTATACCCTTCACAAAAAAATAACTCAAAATGGATCACAGGCCTAAATGTAAAATGCAAAACTATAATACACCTGGAAGATAATACATGAGAAAATGCAGATGACCCTGGTTTGGCCATGACTTTTTAGACACAACACCAAAGGCACAATTGGGGGCGGTGGGGGGGAGGGAAGCTGGTAAGTTGGATTTCATTAAAATTAAAAACTTCCTCTCTGCAAAAGACATGTCAAGAAAATAAGACAACCCACAGACTGGGCAAAAATATTTGCAAAAGACATACCTAATAAAGGACTCATCCAAAATATACCAAAAATTTAAAAAAAAAACAAAAACTCTTAAAACTCAACAATAAACAACCCAATTTTTTAAAATTTATTTTTATTGAAGTATAGTTGAATTACAATGTTGTATTAATTACTACTGTACAGCAAAGTGGCTCAGTTATACATGTATATACATTCTTTTTCATATCTTTTCCATTATGGTTTATCACAGGATATTGAAATATAGTTCCCTGTACTATACAGTAGGACCATGTTGTTTTTCCATTCTATATATAACAGTTTGCATCTGCTAATCCCAAACTCCCACTCCTACCCTCTCCCACACCCCTCCCTCTTGGCAACCACCAGTCTATTCTCTGTCCCTGATTTTGTTTCTGTTTCACAGATAGGTTCATTTGTGTCATATTTTAGATTCCACATATAAGTGATATCATATGGTATTGAAAAAACCCAATTTTAAAATGAGCAAAAGATCTGAACAGACATCTCATCAAAGATGATATACAGATGGCAAATAAGCATATGAAAATGCTCAACATCATATGTCATTAGGGAATAGTAAATTAATACACACCTATTAGAACAGCTAAAATCCAAAACATTGACAACACCTGAAATACTGAAGAGGAGGTGAGGCAACAGGAACTCTCCTTCATTTGTAGTGGGACCACAAAATGGTTCAGCCTCTTTTGGAAGACAGTTTGGCAGTTTCTTACAAAATTAAAACTAAACATATTCTTACCATACAATCCAGCAATCATGCTCCTTGGTACTTACACCCACACAGAAACCTGCACACAAATGTTTACAGCAGCTTTATTCAGAATTGCCAAAACTTGGAAACAGCCAAGCTATCCTTCAAAAGGTGACTGGATAGGGCTTCCCTGGTGGCGCAGTGGTTGAGAGTCTGCCTGCCAATGCAGGGGACACAGGTTCGAGCCCTGGTCTGGGAAGATCCCACATGCCACGGAGCAACTGGGCCCGTGAGCCACAATTACTGAGCCTGCGCGTCTGGAGCCTGTGCTCCGCAACAAGAGAGGCCGTGATGGTGAGAGGCCTGCGCACCGCGATGAAGAGTGGTCCCCACTTGCCGCAACTGGAGAGAGCCCTCGCACAGAAACGAAGACTCAACACAGTCATAAATAAATAAATAAATAAATAAAGAAGGTGAATTTCTTTAAAAAAAAAAAAAAAAAAAAAGGTGACTGGATAAACGGTACATCCAGACAGTGGAATATTATTCAGCACTAAAAAGAAATGAGCTATCAAGCCATGAAAACACATGGAATAGTCTTAAATGCATATTGCTAAGTGAAAGAAGCCAATGTGAAGAGGCTACATACTGCATGATTCCAACTATAAGATATTCTGGAAAAGGCAAAACTATTGAGACAGTAAAAACATCAGTGGTTTGCCAGGGGATTTACAGGAAAGAGGGAGGGAGGGATGAATAGGTGAATCACAGGGGATTTTTAGGGCAGTGAAGCTATTCTGTATGATATTACAAGGGTGAACACATGTTTCATTGTACATTTGTCAAAACCTTTAGAATGTCTAACACAAAAAGAGTGAACTTTAATTTAAACTAAGGACTTTTGTTGACAATGATGGATCAATGTTTGTTCATGGATTGTAACAAATGTACCACTCTGGTGGGGATTTGATGGTGGGGGAGGTTAGGGAGGGGAGACCCTCTGTACCTTCCACTCAATGTTTCTGAACCTAAAACTGCTCTAAAAATTAAAGACATTATTTTTAAATTAATTACATAAGAAATTATTTTAAAGTTAATTACCTGAGAAAGTTCTTTCCTTTTTAAAATCCAGATCTTGTGTGTGCAGTTTAACATGGAAATGCAATGCAATGGCTCTCCTGCTCATAAACCAAAAGGATCCACCTTTTCTTTAAAACATGTCAGGTCATTTAAAAAGTATCTTTCTCCAAGAGAAGTTCATGGTTTGTGGTTTTATGAGAAATTCAACAAGCTTCCCATATTGAGGAGCAGTTCTTATTGTCAAAATCTTAAGTTTTACAATGACAGCTTCACTTTTACAATGATGGTTTCAAAAGATTATGTTCCCAATGCCAATAAAGAAACGTATGCACCAAACAGCTAACAGGTACCAGTATGTGTCATCGACACAAGGGTTTTACCATATTATATACAATTGATTTCTTCACTCAGTCTCTTGACATTTATTGCTTTTCTCTCCCAATATATGAAAAAATTAATGCTTAAGGGCCTCCCAATCCAAAATATAATAATAATTAAGAATTAACAGTATAAAAGTATCATATTAAATATAAAGCAACTTTAATTCAGACATCTAATTTTACAAACAAAAATTAAAATGTAATATTAAGATCTTTTACCACCGGCTTCTTAATATTTTCACAAAGAAACCACCCAACAATGTTGACCATGATATTTTTAAGTCTAGTAAGAGCTGGATCATTTACGAAACAATCAAAATTTGGGGGAGGGGGGGTTAAACAACAATAAAGTCAACAAAAAGGTTTTAATTCTGAGGAATGGTATAGTCTTAAACTCTTCATAGATATGTGAATTGAAGAAAAAGAGAAGGCAGGAGTTATAAGTATACAAAAAGCTATCATCCAGACAAGGTGATTAGTGGCAAAATATGTGAAATTACCACAAGATGATTTTAGATTAAGACATTAAAACCATCTTGATATCAGATTTTTATTAAAGCTAAGATTAGCATTCAAAGGATTTGAATCAACACTTTTTTAGAAACTATATATTATATGTGAAGCACTATGACAGATGCCTGCCTCCAATGGACTTACAGTCTCAATGTAAAGACACAGTGGACACAAGAGAAATCAATATTAGTCAGAAGGGATAAGTGATCAGTTGAGAGAAGCATGAGAAAGAAAAATTATGGTTGATTGAGACATCTTTAAGTCTTAATAATTTGGGAGAATGAGTTTCCATTAAATGAGGTAGTAAACAGAACCACATTTTGCAAGGAAGATAAACAATTTCATTTTGAATGGGAATTTTGAGGTACTATTAGTATTTAGTAAGCATTTGGAGCTCAGGAGGAGTCAATGCCAAACTGCTAATCCAAAAATCATTAGACTATGAGATGATGGATGATAACTAAACTGATTGTGGTAATCATTTCATAATATATGTAAGTCAAGTCATTATGCTGTACACCTTTAACTTCTACAGTGGTTTTTTTCAGATCTCAATAAAGCTGAAAGAAAACCAAACAAATAATAAAAATTAAACTAGAGGTGAAGATTAATGACATAGGAGTAGACGAAGTCACTCAGGAAGAGAAAACTAACCTAGAAAAAAAATGGACTGAAAATGGGTCTTTGGAAAACCTCCTGATTTAAGGGGTAAGTAGCTAAGGGCAGGGGGAGAGGAAGGGTAACAAAAGGGAGGATGAGAGGGAGTGACAACGAGCATACCAGTGAGCCAGCAGAGACAGTTTAAAAAAAAAAAAATGACAGTAGGAAGACACTGTTACCCTAGTCTCTACTCCAGAAACAAACCAAAAAAAAAAAAAAAAGAAAAGCAAAAGAACAAAAAATAATGAATACCTCATCTTCAATGAAACAAAGACACAGCCACAACCACAAACCACAAACTATTAAAAAAAAAAAAAGAAAGAAAAATGTGATACCTGGAATCAAATGAGGAGTCATGCTGACCACACCCCCTCAGATCTCAGGCAGGATAGACTTCCCTAAAGTTGGAACAGTTCTAAACCCCATTCAAGGAAACTCTGATTAGAGCAATGATGTTTAAGCATCTACCTAGGAGAAAATAAAAGAGGTTTCTCCAGAAAATCATGGTCTACACCACAGAAGGACAGAGGAAACATCAACATGTTTTTATTGTCAATGACTAGTTTCCAAGCTCAGAGATAGTGCCAAATGGGAGGAAAGAGACAAATGGGAAGGAGTTATCACCAAACCACTCCTATGACTCACAGGAACTCAAAGTCACAGTGACCTTCACAGCACTGCAAACTGAGGTGAGCCATGTCCCCAGATCAAAGGAACCATCTTGGATGAAGAAGTGTTTAAGTTAAAAATCTCCATATGTAAGTGCAAACTGATGTCATTTATCCCCTCTCCCTACTACTCAATACTTGCATCTGACCTCATACTTTTTTCAGGTAATACCTGTTTTTAAAGGAATTAAGCCCATTCAAAAATGAGTATGAACTAGAAAGGAATCAACAAAAAATTTACACAGAACTACTGAGGATTGGAGTGGAAGGATATAAGCAAATGGCAGATGAAAAAGATAATGTTTTAGGAAACAGAGGAATTACTCACAAACAATTTTCCACAGTTTAAATTACAGAGAATATGAGCTACTCAAAGAAAAGTATGAAATATCTAAGAGAAGATAAGAAAATTAAGAGATGAAAAAGCAAACTGTAAGGCTAAAGAAGCTGGAGACTGAGAGAAAAAAAAAAAACATAGATTAAAGCCACAAAGTAAGCAACAAAAAAAACACAACATGCAATACTGAAACAGTCAGAAAAAGAGAGGATGGGCATTAAAAAAGCACACAAAATGAAAAGGTTTGAAAGATATATAAGAGATGAGATGAGATAATCAATATAGAAGATGAAAGAGATCTAGCCAATACACACTTGGCATTCTTGCAAAAGAAACCAGAACAAATGAAACAGAAAAAAAAAGCAATATAATAAAAGAAAACCTTCTCTTGGGGGTTGTGTCGGTGGGGGTGGGATAAAATACTTAAAAAAGAAAACGTTCCAGAAAAACTGGATTCAAAACAATTAATACTAAGACACCTCCTCATGAGGTTACAGAATTTAAGAAAGAGAAAATAAATATAAATTATGTCAGTAAAAAGGCAGAAAAACCAAGAGTGGCCTTAGACTTTTCTATAGCAGCATTCACTATTAACTGGAGATGATAGGGCAATGTCTTCAGAGTTCTAAGGGAAAGATAAAACACCCAATTATGTGATGCCCAGCCAAATTGTCCATAAAGCACAAAAGCAACCTACAAACACTTTCAAGCATTCAATTACTCAAGAAATTCAGCAACCATGAGCTCTTCTTGAAAAAATATTTATACATATAGGTAGATATATAAACAGATATAGATAGGCTTAGATGCAACCAAAAAAAAAAAACCTAAAAAACAAAACAAAACAAAACACCTGATAACCAAATTAAGCCAGCCAAAAAATGAATCAAAATAAAGCATTAAAGAAGAAAGACATGGAGAAATGTGTGGATGTAAATAGACTATATTTATTTTTACAGAATAGAGATAGAACAGGTTCTTTGTCCTCTGAATGAATGGGTCTTTACAGAGAAAAGACATATTCACAGAGTATGATTAAAATACAATGCTGCTTTAATGCTATCTCCCATTATCAAGTGCAAGAAAAGGAGAATAAGAAGGTACAACATACGCTAATAGGAGAAAACCAGGGAAAATTGTTCTAATAGGTACCCCGAAGAAACGGGGTCCTTCCATTTCTGGTCTTCCAGAAATAGAACTTCAGTCAGCAATCTCAGCAAGTATAGCAGAATTGACATGGGTGACAGCCTCAGAATGCCCTGGGAGATGCCCACTGGACCTCTGCTTCTATAGAACCAACTGGATTTAGTACTAACTCTTTTTGAGAGTGACCCAGGGTTTTACTTTTCAGGCACAAATAATCCATCAATCTTTTAAAAGTACACAACTAAAAGAAAATAACAAGGGGCAGTAAAGGGGTAGGGGGGGCAAAAAGGGTTATTATGGGATAATGTGAAATCATGTGTGTGAAGCTCTTGAAAATTGTAAAGCACTATAGAATTTAAAGAATCTTTCAATTAAAAATAAATAAAAATAAAAATAAACATTAAAAACGCCATCATTTACTCCTCATTTCCTACGGAGTGAATTCTAAACCAGTTAGATTTTCAAAACCATTTGCATTCTGACCCCAGGATGCCTACAGAGTTGATTTCCTATTAGGAGCTCTCTTCCTCAATAGCACTGAACCAATAGGTATTCTTTTAGCCCAATGTATGCTTTTCTGGCTCCATAGTTCTGTTTCTATTTTCCTTCCTAATGGCAGGCACCACCTTCACTAACTCTGTAACATTAAAGGCTATTTACTATTCTAGGGCTGTGTCATATGCAGTGGCCTATATGAACTTTTTAAAGTGACCCTAACATTCAATTTCTACTTCAATTTCATATAGTCTATTTTTATATAGTTTTTGCTACTTGACCTACACATCAAATTCTTCAAAAAACAAAAAAGAAAATTAAGAAAGAAAAGAAAAAGAAAATAACACTCATATTTCAAGGACTACACTTAAGCTAAATAAGCAAACTATTATTTTATAATCAAGTTGTATGAACCAAAACTTGATTTTACCCTGCAGGATTCAGTTTCTCCACCTACTGACCAAAGAAATATATTCTCCTTAAAAAAAGAAAAAAAAAGTGGTACTTGTTTAGGGGCATCAGTCCCCGAGAATGCAATTTTCTTAAGGACCACTTCTGAAGACCATCTGTTGTTTAAAAAAAAGACCAGGAAGTAAGCACTGAATACTGTTAAATACAAAACTAAGACTAAATAACTGAAAATTAGTTACAAAACAGAATGCAAGTGTTACACAACTTGACAAGGTACAAATTTAATATAAGTAATAAGAATTAGGAGGTAGGAAAAGGGAAATATGTTAATTTCTTACTTTTCATTGCAGGAAATAAACTGATACAATAACATATATAGTTAATTTTTAAAATATAATGATCCTGATCTGTTACCATTTTTCATAATTTTTTTCTACTTTAGTGAAATCATATTTCTTATTATAAGGGATCATCTCTTAATTACTGTAACTCCTTTTGTTTTTAATTTCTTTTACTTCTGTAAAAATCAAGTAATATTACTTTTATTTAAGTGAAAGTAGTATCTAGGATGATCCTATCCTTATAATTTATCTCTTATTTCTCCATCTATAAATCTATGTATGTATGTGGGCATGTGTGTGGGGGGGGGTGGTTTTGTGTGCATAGAAGGAGAAAAAAAACTGCCTGAAATGATGTTCCAAATTATAATAATTATTCATTTGTAGAATTAGTTATTTTTAAATTTATTCACCCTTATTTTTTAATAGTGAGTTTTTATATAGTGAGTACCTAAATCATTTAATGAAAACCTGTATTTTAAGAATTTGGTAAGGCAACATCATAGAAATCATGAATCTGACTCAGAAAAGAAAATCATACATGCCCCCACATATTTCTATACTCATTCAGTTATTTATTCCCTAATTTATTCAACCAGTAGCTGTCTAGTATCCACTATGCGGAAGAAGTACTGTCTAGTATCCACTATGTAGAAGAAGTAGGACATGAAATTGTCTTAAACGTCTTACGTGCCATCAAATACTTAATAAGAGACAGTTTGTACTAGATAATTATAAAGCATATCTAAAGCATGTAATGTTCTAGTAAAAGGCACTGATCATATGAAATTTAAAACCTGAAAGAATAAACACAACACAAATACCATTAACAAAATTTTAATTCATTCTTAGTGGATTTTTTTTTTTTGCAATATAGAAGATAAGGGATTTTTAGAAAATAAATAAACAAAAAACAGGATCATCTTAATTCCAATCTTTAATTAAACAGAAAGGAAACTCTAAATAAATAAAAATGCCATCTCAACACAGTGGTTTAGGGTTTGAGCCCTTCTACTTAGAAAAGGGACTATACTTCCCATGCTAAGAAAAACTATTCTCTCTCACTCGGTGTTCTTATTATCCAATACCTTCCACCTCAGGATATTCCCTTGAGTCACCTCCCTCTGTACAGTCTACCAGTCTAATGCACTTTTTGGCATAAAGGAGAAATTCTAATGCCTTCTTAGCATATTTTCCCCCATGAACATGTTTAATCAAATGCCACAGCTCCAATTCCTCATCTCACAATGTTGGTGTTCTTTTTAAGAAACAATCCATAAGAATTTAACTGGACAAGCAAAGTGATGGAAATCACCAGATTATAGTGAACTATTTACCAGAAACATTCTAAATTCCTAGCGGGGAGGTGGTAATATTTTAACAAAAATGATCACTGGCAAAACCTAAAAGGAGGTATATATTCAAAAATATGTACACTGGTTCACATCCTTGGTTTACATCTGGTTTTGCTCTGAAATGGGGGAAAGCCCAGATAACAACTCTTTGAAAAGGTTAAACAAAACTTTCCCCATTTGCTTTTTGAAACCCACATATATAATGACATTTGTTGGCTGAGTCTTCACATGTGCCTTGCAAAAAAATGTGGTAAACAATCTCAAAGATGATGCAAACTGCAGGTATACAAAAGGAAATGTTAAAAAGTGTACTATTTATACCGTGTTGAAAGCTCTTAGGGAGATGATTCAAAAGCATTTTTTTTTATTATTAATATTGAAGTTGGTTTACTCAATCTTTTTTTTTTAACATCTTTATTGGAGTATAATTGCTTTACAATGGTGTGTTAGTTTCTGCTTTATAACAAAGTGAATCAGTTATACATATACATATGTTCCCATATCTCTTCCCTCTTGCATCTCCCTCCCTCCCACCCTCCCTATCCCACCCCTCTAGGTGGTCACAAAGCACAGAGCTGATCTCCCTGTGCTATGCGGTTGCTTCCCACTGGCTACAAAAGCATTTTTAAATAATTCTTTGAAACTTGAAGTAATTGCATCTAGCACCAAAACACAGATTTTATAAATATGAATGATGAACTTTATATAAGTTATGAATTGCATATATCTTGCTATTCTGAAAAAATGTTTTGCTAGAAGACAAATAATGTGATTACGCATCACCTTCTTTTTATTTTTTTTGTCCCATTATTCTTCATACCAACACAGAAGAATTCAGCGGGGGTGGAAATGAAGTTCATCCATTCAAGTACCTTTGAAACAAGCACATGTAATTTTCTCTCCACACCAAGAGTTAAGAGTGGAGAGAAAAAGGAAAGAAAGGAGGAGCATTAACAAGATGGAAAGTGAGGCTTAGGTAGAAGCAAGAATGAGACATGTGGGCTTATAACATGGTGCTGTTCTCCCACAGAATGGAAAAGGGAACAATGACATAAGATACATATAGAAAAGGTCACAAATATGAGCCACAAACCATGGTTAGAAAATGTGAGATTACTTAGTGAGTCAGACACTGCCACCCAGCTCAGGCACCAACAATCACCTCCTGCCACAGACAATGGGGAATGGCTGCTGGACTTCCCCTCATTAGAAAGTCAGGTGTGGTACCTGCTGCTATAGCTGCTATTCTTGGCTTTGGCCGAGGGCTGTAACAATGAAGCATAATTGTAAGAGCACAGTCATTGTAGTCATGTAGGCCTGGACTCACACCCCACATCTTCTAGTTCTACTTGCAAGACTGTTTCACCTCTGTGAGTCTCAGTTTGCTCACTGCAAGATGTGGATAACAGTTCACAGGACTGTCGCAATAAATAGTTGAGGTGATGAGTGTAAAGCACCTGTACATTGCTTGGCAGGAACACAGAAAGAGTTCAATATGTGAGCTCCTTTCCCTATGTGCCTCTTATGTGGTTTCCTATATAACACAGTTAGATCTAAAACATTCAAAACTATACTCTTCCAAGCACTAACAAGAAAAGCTGCTAAATTAAGTTTTTAAATAGTGGTTTTGGAGTCTGTACGTCGATACAGTGATCTTTGAGGTTCCCTTTCATCCTTCTGGAATACATCTCTCAGCCAAATAGGGAACAAGTGTAGTATGGTGCAAAGGTGGCTGGAACAGACATGACGACATCTGGGTTCTGGCCATGGCTCTACTAGTCGTGCTCTGGCAAATTACAGCAGCCCTGGATCTCCGTTTCCTCATGTAGAAAATGGCAGTACTGAACTAGATTAACATACCTTCTGGCTCTAAAATAGTATTCTATTGCCTAAGTACTGCTTTAAATTCAACTGGGCTAGGTATTATAAGACGCAAAAGGAGTAAGTATGAGGTCCACCTAAATATAAGGAACTGGTAAGCTGCCTACTGAGAAAAGAGACAGATACACGATAATTAATTAATAAGAGAGCTATTCATGCACATAATCACCATGATAAAAACATTACATAATAAGATAAAAAAGAACCATTACGTGATAAGATAAAAAGTAATACCTGTCTTAAAAACTGGGGGATAAGAGAGGAAGTTGTGGAAATAGCTTGAATTAAGAAGCACAATGGGAGTCAGAAGCAGAACTTAAGCTCTCAAGCACCTCACATTTAAACTGCAGATAATATCACCTAATATTTATCTGTCAAAACATAAGGGGTCTAAGTAAGATCTCTTAAAAATCTTAAGATCTCTTAGAAAGAGCCATTATCATATGCTCTATAGTAAGATATTAACTGTTTGATAAAGATAATAAAAAATTTTAAATTGAAAGACGACATTGGGAGAAAAAAAGAATTCACAGAGCAAAGAACTGAATTGAGAGGACTTTGAAATTCAAACTCTTTAGTATGGCATCCAAGACCCTTCACAATCTGGTCCCAACTTTCCTTTCGCGCCTCATCTCCAACATCCCACCACCATATATCTCACACTCTTGGCTTCAGGGTGCTATTCACCACTCCCTGATTTTGGTCCCAAGTGACTGAAAATACGAAAATGTGATTTAAAATAAAAACAAGATAAATCAAAACAGAGATATGAAAATCCCTCTGTTTCTCCAGCTCTTAAGACTTCTCTGTAATTTGACAGAATGTCTCAACATATCTAAAGGGAGAAAGCATGAAAAAAAAAAAAAAAAAAGGAGAAAAGGGGAGGACTGGTCAGCAAAGGAATCAGAAAAGCCATCTAGGCAAATGTTCACAAGATCAAACTAAGCCACAGGAGAGGAAGTCTTGGCTGAGTTGACTAGAATAATCTGGTTTCCTTGGCAATGTTCTTCCTAGAGTGGGTAAGATAGCCTTAAGCTAACTCAGCTGAGAGATACTTCTTCAAACAAATATCCCTCCAGGTTCTCTAGCATGCTCACCAGGTGGTCTGTGGCAACATGGTTCCCATGTATCTTGGCAGAAGAGAGAGAGAGCGCTCATCAGAAATGCTGGGTCAACTTGACAGCTGTATTTCTCAATCATCAATTGACCTCCATATTAACAACTTGGCTTCCCAAGAAGCCTGCCTACAGGGAGACAATGAACTGATCTGCCAAATCAAGCAATCCAATCTGCTTGACAGTTGTATCCCTCATTGGAAATTAATCAATTGACAAAGACACAAACATATAGATATAGATATCTGTATATCAGTTTCTAAGAGTATGGCTAACGTGGCCCTGCTCCTGAGAGAGGTCCACTCTCAGTGGGTCCAGCATACCAGGTGTCTGAAAGTATAAGGTCAAACACCAGACCCCAGACCAATGACTCCATGAAGGGAAGGCCAGTCACTTGAGGCCCATTGGTGACAACACACCACTTGCATAGCCCTGCAACTTTTAATGTTCACACTCCAACATATGGCATACACACTTGTGATTTTATCCCTCTATTCATACAATATTTCCTCTTTCCACAAAGCCCACCTCCCTTCCCTTCTCCACCTGGAGAACTCCCCCTCCTCCTTTAAGGCTATAGCCCAAAGGTCAGTTCTTCAGTCCTGTCTTCCCCCACAACTCACATAAAATTAATCACATCCTCTTGAGTGCTGCCATAGCAACCCATGCACACCTCCCTCTGCTAGGGCTCTCAAATCAGAGTGGGGAATCCAGTCTGGCTCCTCCCATTCCCTGCTCATCTCCCCAACAAGACCCATGCATTCATCTATATTAGCAGCTGCTATCATAGCACCATGCATGCTTTAAGTGCTTACTAAATGTTAGAATGAGGAAAAGGTAAAGAGCTGGCTATGGATAAGTAAAGAGGTGGAGGCGAAATTATTCTACACAGGGAGTAAACAGCATGAGTTAAAGTGAGACTAGATAAGGTCTGTGTGAGATGAGAACAAGGTCAAGAGCAGAGGATTCACTGAGGAGGGTTACTGGTGAAAATAAATAGAAAAGAAACTTACCAACAAATTATTGAGGGTCTGGAAGGGTTGATAAAGGGGTACAAATGGGGTTAAGAAGGCAAAAGGAATACACGGTAAGTTCTTAGGAAGAAGAGTAACATCAAGAATTTGATAAAGGGCATAATGTGGTTGTAAACAGAACCAGAGCTTGGGAGTCAGAGTTTCAATCTCCACCCCACCCTGATCCCATCACACAAAATGACTAGCAGCTTCTTTAACTCCTGTAAGCCTCAATTTATTTATCTATAAAATATGGATAACAATATCTACCTTGCACAGCAGTTCTGAGGATTAAACAATATTATCTAGCACAGTGACTGAGACACTGTATCAATCTCTAATAGCTGCTACCTTGATTGGTTTTATAGACATTAATGTAGCATTGCAAGTAAAGTGAATTAAAGGAGAGAAGTGGAAGCTGAAAGATCATTAGTAGGAAGTTAACAATAGTCACTTGATTTGGGCACAGATATAGACTTAAAATCACATTAGCTTGGCTTAGTAATAGCTCTCACCTTAACCAGTAATGATATCTCAGACAAGTCACTTCTCTCACTATGAATTTCCTGACCTGCAAATTGGAATAATAAACTCTACCTTTCCTATTTCATAAATGTGTTATGTTGGCTATTTTAAATTAAAAAAATAGATATTTGGAAGTGTTTCACACTCTATGAAGTACTTTGGGGAAGATGAGGGAATGAAGCGCACAGGACAAATTTACGAAATATTTTCAAGAAAGACTCAAGAACATAAGAGACATTGGGAGATAAGCGACACCAAATTTAAAATGTCAAGGTATTAAGAAAATGTGTCTTTAAAAGAAACTCAGAAATTCAGAGAAGAAGAGAGTCTGAAGGAGATGACTTGAGAAAGATCTGTTCTGAGGCAAAAGGACATCTACCTAAAAGCAGATGGGAGTACAGGACGAGAGTTTGGGTGATGGGCAATGATGTGAAATGAAGCTCTGAGAATTGCCAGCAATATCCATCACAGTGAGAGTTATGAGAAACGATGATTTATCTATGACACAATGCAAAGCAAGAAGCACTAAAGTGATAAGATTCAAAATGCAATAAGTAAATACCTAGCAAAGGACAAGGTCAAAACCCACCCCACAAAGAAAAGACAGGTATTACAGGAAGAAGCGTGGGCAGCAGAGAGTTCAAAGCAGAAATCCAAAATAGAGTGCTCATGTAACTGAAAAGCCGAGGTCATATGGCATTATAATGTCAAGGAGATTGAGAACTGAGGGAAAAATTCTACAGATGGCTAGAATGTGGTCACCAGTGACCTTCAAGAGTGCAGTTCCAGTACAGAGGTGGGACCAACGCCAGATTGCAAGGAGTTAATCATAATTCAATGATCCTAACACGAAAAAGCAGTTGCCAGTAAACTGAAGGTGAAATTCACAGATAAGAGGAAAGCACATTTAATAACTGAAAGGGGACAAACTTTATCTCAGGAAAGCTTCTTAGGATTTTTAACACTTTCACAGGAGAAAGAAGACTTTGGTTTTTCAAAATCTCCCAAAAGACATATAAAAGTAGCGAAACACATGGAAGTTAGATTTTGCTGCAACTGAAGGACAAAAAAAGAAAAAAAAGACTTAGCCCTAATAGTGATTTAAACTTTCGATTACAATTAATTCACATACCCTAAACAAGGCATTTTGATAACTAAGTTATATTAACTACTACAGGCAAGTCACAGTATCCTTTGTGTGAAAAAATTACATATTACTAAAAAGGACAGTTAATAACATTACTATGTTGTATGTGACAAGTAAATATTCCTTTCTAATGCCCCAAATTTCCATTTCTTAATCCTATGTTTATCTAACTAAGACATACAAATGTCTTTTTGTGGTTTCATTCATAATACACACTAACAGGTATTTGCTTTACATAAGTATTCACTTGCGTTTAATTCCATTTAAAAGTATAATACATTCAAAAAGATCAGTTAAAAATAATAATCATTATAAAAAAACATAATGGGAGAAAATAAGTAAAATTCTTTCAGGAATCATGAGGCTCCCAACATCAAGCTTGAGGCAGGTCTTCAAAAGGGAAGAGAAGAATAAAACAAACAATCTGAAAATTTGCATGGAACCACAAAAGACCATGAATAGCCAAAGCGATCTTGAGGAAAAAAGAACAAGGCTGGAGGTACCATGCTTCATGACTTCAAACTATATTACAAAGCTATAGTAATCAAAACGGTATGATATTGGCATAAAAACAGACACAGAAATCAATGGAACCGAATAGAGAGCCCAGAAATAAACCTACACATACATGGTCAATTGATTTACAACAAAGAAGCCAAGAATATACAATGGGGAAAGGACAGACTCTTCAATAAATAGTGTTGGGAAAACTGGACAGCCACATGCAAAGAATGAAACTGGACCTCTATCTTACACCATACACAAAAATTAACTCAAAATGGATTAAAGACTTAAACATAGGACGTAAAACTGTAAAACTCCTAGAAGAAAACACAGGAAACAAGCTTGTTGACATTGGTCTTGATGATGGATTTGTTGTATTTGACACCGAAAGCAAAGGCAACAAAAGCAAAAATAAATAGATGGGACTATATCAAACTAAAAAGTTTCTGCACAACAAAGGAAACCATCAAAATAATGAAAAGACAACCTACAGAAAATATTTGCAAATCATATATCTGATAAGGGGTAAATATCCAAAAATATATAACTCATATAACTCAATAACAACAAATCTAATTAAAAAACTTTAAAATGGGCAGAAGATCCAAATAGACATTTTCCAAAGAAGACATACAGATGGCTAACAGGCACATGAAAAGTGCTCAACATCAGTAATCATCAAAACATTAAAAACAGAACTACCACATGATCCAGCAATTCCACTTTTAAATATTTATGCAAAGAAACAAAAACACTAACTCAAAAAGGTATCTAAACCCCCATGTTCATCACAGCATTATTTACAATAGCCAAGACATGGAAACCACCTAAGTGTCCATCAATGGATGAATAAATAAAGGAAATGTGGTATATATATATATACAAGGGAATATTATTCCACCATTAAAAAAGAAGAAATCTTGCCACTTGTGACAATATAAAAGAAACTCGAGGACATTATGCTAAGTGAAATAACTCAGACAGATAAAGACAAATACCATATGATCTCACTTATATGTGGAATTGCAAAACAAAACAAACAAGACAAAACAAAAAATTCATGGATACAGAGAACAGATTGGTCGTTATGGGGTGAGGGAGTAGAGTGTAGGAGAAATAGGTGAAGGGTGAAGGTGGTCAAGAGGTACGAACTTCCAGTTATTAAACCAATGTAATGGGAAAGTAATGAACATCATGGCAACTACAGTTAATAATACTGTATTGAATATTTGAAAGTTGCTAAGAGAGTATATCTTAAAAGTTCAGGCTTCCCTGGTGGCGCAGTGGTTGAGAGTCTGCCTGCTAATGCAGGGGACACGGGTTCGAGCCCTGGTCTGGGAAGATCCCACATGCCGCAGAGCGGCTGAGCCCGTGAGCCACAATTACTGAGCCTGCGTGTCTGGAGCCTGCGCTCCGCAACAAGAGGGGCCGCGATGGTGAGAGGCCCGCGCACCGTGATGAAGAGTGGCCCCCACTTGCCACAACTAGAGAAAGCCCTAGCACAGAAACGAAGACCCAACATAGCAATCAATCAATCAATCAATTAATCAATAAAAAAAATAAATCTTTAAAAAAAAAAAAAAAAAAAGTTCACATCACAAGAAAAAAGAATGTGTAATTGTGTGGTGATAGATGCTAACTAAACATATTGTGGTGATCATTTTGCAATATACACATATATCAAATCATTATGTTGTAACCTGAAACTAATATATGTCAATTATATCTTAATTTTTAAAATTTAAACTTTTTTTTAAAAAAAACAAGGGAAGGAGGAAGACAGGTCTGCTTGCATCTCAATCACCAAGACTTTGCTGTAATATCAAAAGTACAGATGGTATCAAGTTAATTCTTAATTTCTTTTTAAATAATAAAATGTTGCACCAGATTAATAGAGATACAATCAAAAAATGTCATTTGGGTCAAGTTTTATCCTTCTCACCCTCAAATCTACAGTCAAAAGTACTAATTACAAAAAACTGATTTTATACAATTGGTTCTTTTTTGCTTTCTAAGGGATGGAAAAATTCTAATGAAACATACCAAAACAAAATGACCAAAGCAAAGAATCAGTGGGCCAGAAAAATCCAAATTTCCCTGATTCTAAGGTCCAGTGGGAAAGAGCACTAAACCAGAAGTCAGGCGCCCTAATTTTAGTGCAGCCCTACCCATGAAAAAATGATTTAATTACTAAACTACTCAGTTTTCCTCATTTAGTAAAGAGAAATCTCACCTACCCTACCTACTTCCAAAACCATTGTGACGATAAAATGAAACAGCATATGTAAGAAATATAAATAATTACATTTATGGAGAAATATAACAATACACATATACACACAGAGCTTCACAAATATAAGGCAACAATCCATTAATCATTATTTTATAGTATAGATGGATTATTTTAATTAATTCATATATTATCTTTATGCTTAACAAACTTTAACAATACTACTTCGTTATTTCAATTATTCTTTGAACTTTAATAAACATATTTAGTAGTAAATGTCAATAAAGTGAAATCTTGATTATTCAGCCAGTTAGGTCTTCTACATTGTTCATAAGGCAGTTTACCCAGGAAAAAATAATAGCAATTAAATTCAAATCAGATAAAATATATTTCTCAGCTGCTCTTTTAAAGATCTGGTAGGAAAGAGAGGCTTAAATAAATGATAAATTTAAGATTATTACGATTAATTTATATTTCATTTAGCAGAGTTCACATTCTCTAAAAAAAAATATTGCAAGTACTCAATATTTTTTCTTCTTATATGTCTGAAATCACCCCCAGTAAATGTACAACTCTAATTCCTATTAAGTATTGTTCTCCAGGTAGAACAAAACTATTCAACTGTACTTCTTTTTCTTCATAGGATAGACAAACCTTTCAACCTGATTTTCAAAGGGAGAATGAGTGTAAAGATTTTCCTTACATTTTCAAGCAGAGGTCTTCCATTCTGCAAATAAACTCCATGAAAATAGCTCTTAGATAAAATCATCCTGTCATAAAACAGGACAGTCAGTAGTCACGAGCATTTGAAAAGCACTTGAAGTGTGACCCTATTTGCTCACACTCTAGAAATAAACATATAATCCATGCTGCTTTCTTAATCACTGCAATCTAAATATTGAACAGCTTGGCTTTCGATATTATTTTTCCAGCATACAGAAGGAAACAGACTAGTCATTTTGAGATTAATCAGTTTAAGAATTAATCCATTTCAGAGGCGTAGGTCTCTCTGAAACCAGCTTTAGGACCAAATGTAATCCTAGAGTAAAGAAATTTTGCCTGAGTAACTTTCCAACATAAAGACTGAGAAATCACCTGTAAAAAATATAAGTATTTCAGAGTAGACAATAATATAAATGCCTACATTTAACCTAAGTCTGGAGGAAGTGAGCAGAACTGGGATGAAGTTTGAAAAACATTTCAATACCTCTTTCTGCAGGGCTTTTTCCAGAATCTACAACCCTCTAACCCCCTTACCCCTAGCTTTTCCCTTAATCTCTTCCAATTTACCTGCCTACCTTTAAGAAACTGTACAGAACAAGCCAGGAAATAACTGGAAGAAAGGAAGATGAAACCAACTATTCCACTACTTTGCCCCAACTTGAATCTCTGATTTCAAAATCTCTGACAACCTATAAATCTTGGCTAAAAAAAAAAAAAAAAAAAAAACTTAACAATTGAAGCTTCTCTGTTCCCCTCCCTAATCCCACTTCCCTCCCTCTTTCCCAGAGGTAACCACTTTGCTGACATGTGTGTCTATCATTCCTATCATTGACTATTTAAACATCATCTACATATGATTACTTTTATAGAATTAAGCTCCATAAGCCCACAGGCTGTGTCTGATATTGCCTTCTGTGTAGCATCTAGTAATCAGCATACTCTAATCATTTAAAAGCTACAAATATCTCTAAAGAAAATTAATAAATATTTAGTGAAACTATTTAAACAAAACCATACATTGTCAGAATAGGGAAAAAGAAACAAATTTCTTCCCCATTTATGAAATTCAGCTAGGCGTCTATTATGTAAAGATGATCCAAAAACTCAAATTATTGAAAAATTGGATTTTGGACTTCCCTGGTGGCACCGTGGTTAAGAATTCGCCTGCCAATGCAGGAGACATGAGTTTGAGCCCCGGTCCAGGAAGATTCCACATGCCAGGGAGCAACTAAGCCCATGCGCCACAACTACTGAGGCTGCACTCTAGAGCCCGCGACCCACAACTACTGAGCCTGCGCGCCTAGAGCCCATGCTCCGCAACAAGAGAAGCCACCGCAACGAGAAGCCCACGCACCACAACGAAGGGTAGCCCCTGCTCACCGCAACTAGAGAAAGCCCCTGCTCACCGCAACTAGAGAAAGCCCCTGCTCACCGCAACTAGAGAAAGCCCATGCGCAGCAACGAAGACCCAATGCAGCCAATAAATAAATAAATAAATAAATAAAATAACAAATAATAAATAACAAAAAAAGATATATTCATCCCCATATTCACCGAAGCATTAAAAAAAAAAAAAGAAATTGGGTTTTAATTTAAAAGACTGATTAAATAAAATGTAAAAGACCAAACAAAATTTAGGTTGGAAAAAAATGTATCTTTCACCCAAATAATTCCCTATAAACTCAACAATTATAATTTATTCTGATTTTTTTTGTTGTTGTTTTACCACATTAGAAGTTATTTTTCTGTATTCCCTAGGCAGCAGCAAATAACACCATGCATGAGGACTCACATAATTACATGCCAAAAAAAACAGACCAGCACCCCCACACTCCAAACTCCCCTCTGTGGCTCCTTCATGCCCCATATGTTGCTAATAAAACTGTTTCAATCATACCTATGAGACAGTTTTACTGACATAGTAGCAGGCCTCTTGGTTCTTCACAAGGCAAACCATACCACCAAAACTGTTACAAATGCAAATTTTAAGACTGAGGCAAGTAAAAATCTACATTACATCTATGTGTGTGTACATAGATACATATATATTTCGGAGCACAGAAACCTGCATTAAAACTACAATTCCACTACTTGATTCTGTAAACTTTAAAATGCCCATGCTAGGGCTTCCCTGGTGGCGCAGTGGTTGAGAATCTGCCTGCTAATGCAGGGGACGCGGGTTCGAGCCCTGGTCTGGGAAGATCCCACATGCCACGGACCAGCTGGGCCCGTGAGCCACAACTACTGAGCCTGCGCGTCTGGAGCCTGTGCCCCGCAACGGGAGGGGCCGCGATAGTGAAAGGCCCGCGCACCGCGATGAAGAGCGGTCCCTGCACCGCGATGAAGAGTGGCCCCCACTTGCCGTAACTAGAGAAAGCCCTCGCACGAACCGAAGACCCAACACAGCCAAAAATAAAGAAATGAATAAATAAAGTAGCTATAAAATGCCCATGCTAGCTATATAGACATATAGAAGGTTCCGAGATCTGACAACAGTATGCTGTCGAGAAACTGTAACCATAGCATTATCCTTTTATATTGTTAAAATGATCAAATCAAATATCTAACTGGTAGAAAATAATGACTGTCAGAATTACTAGTAATAATTATAAAAAGATCCAAAAAGGAAGGGAAAACAATGGAACACTGAAGCAACAAATAGAAATTTTACAAACCTACTAAAGTGATAAATGATCCGGTGTTCATGTGCCTCTCTATTTCAGGAAACTAAAACACTTTCATCACATGTATGGGTAATTTCACCATATGTAAAGTTTTCTCATAAAACATGAATGCTGAAATTATTTAACAAAAAGTTTTTTTTTTTAATCCTGCTATTATAGGAGATGCTCAGTTAGATCACGATAAATGCATTTCTCAATTTTTTCCAGAAAACTTCTCTAGGGGACCCTCTCTAAGATGTTTCAACATGACCTCAATTAGTAAATCCTCTGGGGACAAGACTCCTGTTAATAAGTCAGCCTAAGAACAAAGGGGTATGATGAATTCTCGTCTCCTTTGAGCTGTGATGACAACAAATAGGAAACAGGAGGCAGGGATGGTAGTTCAAGTACAAATCTTTCATAGGACCGTCTGACCATTATCTCAGGGCTCAAAAGCCCCAATCAACACCACCACACAGAGGAGGGAAAAGGGCCTAAGCTGAGAAGGCCTGGAGAAGTGGTCAAAAGGACCGATCTTCTAGGGAGAGATCAAGCCTAGAAAACATACCAACTCTAGAACACAACAGCTGAGCCTACAGGGATGAACTTCTAACATTGACATAAGCAACTGGAGGGCACCCTATTTGTTGAAGGATGAATTACTGCATTTGAAATCATAGAATTCTAGAGTGGGCAGGAATCTGTGGATGATCCATGCTTCCTTCCACTAAATGCAAGAAGGCTTCATGTAGCATTCTGATCAGGTAGATGATGACCCAGTCTCTATGGGAAAACTCACAATGATGGGGAGCTTCAAAGCAACTGTTGACCCATTCCTTTAGGCCTTGCTTGCATACGAGTGTGTCATTTCTGCCTAAGCCTTCTTGCTCATCAATGACGTTGGCCTGCCTACTTAGACTTCAGATCTGACCTGCTCCATCAGACCCAGACCCAGACTTCGACTTTGTCCAGTTTTTGGATTCCCAGTATCAGACACAGGTCAGACATTCTAAATGGAATTATGACCCTAGTCTATCACTACCTTAGGCCAGTTCCCATTACAGCTCCCGTGGTCTGCCCTCATCTATGAAAGAGCACTGCTACCACCACCCCTAAGTCTGCCCACTGCTCAGTCCTAACAGCCCTATGATCACAGATAAACTTAATACTAGAGGAATCCATCTTGGCCCCTCCAGTCCAACAATCTTCTCTGACCCATTGCCTTTGGCTAGTTATTAACATTCTACTACGGCCCAAGAGCATCTGGAGTTCTAATAAAAACTATAGATCTTCTCCAAAAAAAGGCCCAATTGCATATATAATATTGTACATAATTTCAGAGGGTTCCCATGAACCGCCAAGTTAAGAATCCCTGCTATCTATAACAGGGGTTCTTATATTTTAAAAATTAAATACAGATTCCACATACACTGACACACTAAAGGGCACTTTTGCTAGACTCCCTTGCAACTTGAGATCTGCAGGTGCCCTAGGTTTCCCAAGGAGGAACACTCCTAGGAGAACAAAAGGAGAAAGAAACCAGGAAAGATAGCAACCAAGGACAGGCAGATCAGCCCATCCAGCAATGATGGCAGGCAAGACAATGATTCTTCTGGGGCCAGCAGCAAAAGCCAAGACTCCTCACTCACCAGCCTCCAAACCTGAGCAGGGCAGCGTGGCTCTGAGACCCGAGACGGCTGTGGCTCCCTGAGCAAGCCAGGTGAAGAGTGTGGTTCCAGGAGCTGCTCCTGTAAGCCCAGCCCACAGTCTCTTCTCTCTGCTCCTCTACTCCTCCAAGACCCTATAAACTATTACAACTTAATAAATCCCCGTCTGCTTAAACCAGCTGTAATGATTCTGTTATCTGCCACTAAGAGAGTCCTTTCCAATATATGGACCAACCAAACGGAACGCATGAAATAAATATTCAAATACAGTCCCAAAACTAGGCTTTAAAATATAGGCCTATGGTTGCGTAACAATGTGAATGTACTTAGTGCCACTGATCTATACACTTAAAATGGTGAAAATGGTAAATTTTATGTTATATATATTTTATCTCAATTTTTAAAAATATGATTTTTATAAACACCCCCCCCCCAAAATCTATATTTCAGCCCAGGAATCAAGAACTCTTAGATAACCTTCATCTAGTTAACTTATTCCTGTTCCAACAGTATCAAGCAAGCAAGTCACTTAGCCTCTCAGTCTAGCCTCTTGGTCTCTTAAGTGTAAAAAGTGGAAGAAATCTCAACATATATTAGGGATAAGTCAGACACTAAAATTCTGCAATGGGTCAAGTGGAGGGTGGGAAAGGAACAAGGCAATATTTGTTGCAAACTTACTATGTGACCACTTACTATACGCTTTCCATATATCCTCATTTAATCCACACAATAATAACACCCACCCAACCCCATTCATAATAATGCTTCAAGGTAGTTGTTACAATCCTTTTCTTACTTATGAGAAAGTGGAGGAAGAAAAGCTAAGCAACTCGCCCAAGGTGCACAACTAATAGTGACTGCTGGAGTAATGACAGATCAAGATCTGTCTGACGCCAAGGCCCTGGCTCTTTCTATACCACATTTCTCTCACTGACTGCCACAGCCACAGTGCTCAGCAGGCAAGGGCTAATTAAATTATCCACAGTGATGGAACCATCGCCCAGCCAGGAAAGCAATTCCTGAAAAGCGTCACCTAGACCATTAATATAGTATGCCCTGTAGAGTCAAGTGTGATGTTCAAATACAGAAATGACTAGATGATGATGATTATAATGATAATAGCATCCAGCTACCATTTACTGAGTGCCTATTATGCTTTAAGTGCTTCATATACACTACTTCATTTAATCCCCTGAACATCCTAGTAAGAAATACACAGTAGGTGTTACCTTCATTTTACAACAGAAGAAAATGAGATGCAGAGAGATTAAGAACTCTGCCAAAGATTACACCAGATTCAGAGCCAGAATCTGAACCCAAGTCTTAAAATGCCCAAATACATGTGTGGGGACCACAATGTGTATTTCCTTTTCTCTTCTAAAGAGCCAGACATGGGCCTTATATCCATAAACATTCAATAAACCAGTGGTTTTACTTTGAAATTAGGGACACCAAATGCAGACCAAGAGGTTACACAAATTTAGCAGTCTAGTGCTGACATGAAGTGAAGAGACATGAAGGAAGAAATGATAATGAAGAGTCCATCCCTGAAGGTCAATATATGTTTGCCAGTGAAAGGATCAGAATCCCCTTACTTCACACTCTTTCAGCCTAGCCCATCTCTCACTTCTCCCCACCACAAGGAAAAAAAAGAGCTACAGACAAGCAATAAGACTTGCTCTATCAACCCTAGCACACTGTTAGAAATTATACAGACTACATTGTCCTAAGAGAACTGTATGAAAGGAAGGAAATCACCGGGAAGGCATCTGATTCAGCAGGTCTGAGGTGGGGCCGGAAAATTTGCAAATCTAACAAGCTCCCAGGTGATAATGCCCCAGACCACACAAGTTTCATCTAGTATCATCCTAAAGCTTCTTTTTGTCCACCAAGTTCAGCCACCAAAGAGTAACTAATGACAGTTAGGAAGACGGTGTTTATCTCTCTTTGATACAGCAAGGCTTTAAATGGAGATATAATTAACAACCTGGAAAAGAGCCAAAGGGTTGGCAGGGTAGAAGCTAGGGAAGCGACCACACGGTCTAAATCCAGATATCAATGGGCCCTCAATGAATCCAGTAAATTTCTAAAACTATCAATGACACATGTAATATGTATTTGTTAGAAGTTATAGGGTGGGGTGTGGGGGAAGAGGAAAGGGAATAAAATTTTAATAAATGAAATAAAATTTAAATAAAGGGAATAAGATTATAAATTATATAACTAACATGCGCAAGCTCAGCACCAAGAGAAAATGTTGCCCTACCCCGGTACAAAACTTTATCTTTAGATAAAAAATAGGCCTAACCTTTAGTAAAATAACTTTATTTCCCAAATAAACTGTAGCAGCATAAAAAGTTAACAGCAATAGGAATTCAGTGTATTCCCAGATGATAATAATGAGCTGCAAAAGGTCAAGAAAACTCAAGACAGAACATACACAATGATGGAGTCACTGTTCTCTTTTATTTACAAACGGAGAAAGGAACTTATTTATTTAGTATCATTATGACAGACCCACCCATATATGGAAATAGTAGCTTGTGTAGTTAACTCAAAATATGGTCCAAAACCACATGTTCTGGACTACAAGGAAAATCCAGTCTCATAAAGCAAAAACACCACTATTTAAAATTACATGCTAGCAAAATTAACAGCTTATAGAGTACAGCCTTCTATTAAACAAAAGCCAGGACATGATTTTGTTTTTGTTTGTTTCAATTCAACTGACATCAGGACACTTAAAGTCTACCAAGATACCATATCAAAAATAAATAAAAACTGAAAAAGCAATTATAAAGAAAAAGAAACTGATATAGTGGAACTGACATAGTGGGGAAAAAATGGAAAATAATCTAAACGTCCGTCAACAGCAAAGAAGATAAATGGTGGTATAATCATAAAACTGAATATAATACAGCTCTAAAATTCACTGAACTATAGCAGTGGTATTATGGGCTGAACTGTATCTCTCCAAAATTCATATCTTGAAGCCCTAACCTCCAGTGCCTCAGAATGTGACTATATTTGGAGATAGGGCCTTTAAAGAGGTGATTAAATTAAAATGAGTCTAATAAGGTGGGCCCTAATCCAATATGACCAGTGTCCTTATAAGAAGAGGGAATTTGTACACAAAGAGACACCAGAGATATACACCCACCCACCATGTGAGGACAGAGCATATAAGGTGGCCAGCAAGAAGGTGGTCACCTGCAAGCCAAGGAGACCTCAAAAGAAAGCAAATCTGCCAACACCTTGAACTTGAATTCCCAGCCTCCAGAACTGTGAGAAAATGAATTTCATTTGTTTCTACCACCCAGTCTATGGTATTTTGTTATGTCGGCCCAGGAGAACTAACACAAATGATCTCAAACTTAAACATTCATTAAGAATCACCTGGAAGCCTTATTAGAACACAGACTGCCAGGCCCTACTCTCAGAGTTTCTGTTCAGTAGGTCTGGAATGAGGCTTGAAACAGAGCTAGCCTCATGGATGCACAAACATGCTTACAAGGGCACCACTCTTGGTGTAATGCTCTGCCACTACCATCTCCAAATTATTAACAGTTTGAACAAGGGTTCTAGCATTTTCATTTTGCACTGGACTGCACAAATGTATCCAGTCCTGGCCTGAGAATTTTTATTTCCAACAAATTCCCAAGTGATGCTGAAGTTGCTGATCAGGTACCACATTCTGAGAGTCACTGAACCACAGCAACGTCTATCAACCCAGATAAGTCTAAAACATAATATTGGGCAAAAAAGATCAAGCTACAGAAGAACAAGTATAGACAGCATTTATATAAGGTTTTTGTTATGGGTACGCATATATTAAAGTATAAAAACAAGTATGGCAATGTAAACAACAAACTGAAAATCCTTGCTAACTCTGAGGCCAGGGAAAAGAGAACGGAACTAGTGATCGGCACCACAGAAAGCCTCAGCTCTGTCTACAAAGTTCTACTTCTCAAACAAATTAAAAATTAAAAATTGAAGTAAACATGGCAAAAAGGTTCAGTTTTGACAGAGCTGAGAAAGAGTTACATTGTGTTACTCTCTATATACCTTTTTGTACTTTTCTATAAATTTAAAACACTTGAAAATTTTTCAAAGAAAAAAGAACCTTAACTTTTATAGAATCTGAGTAATTTGGTATCACCCACAATCTAGTAAAATATTCCATTCAAAATTTTAAAATTTGCCAGTTGGAAGAATAATTCTACTTATGAAAAAAAAACTCTTCACAAGAACCAAGATATAAAGTTATTTGAAGTTTGAGAATCATAATTTAAAAGAATAAATAGATATAAATCCACTTTAAATGAACAACACATCTAAAAAAGAACATACTATGTAAATTAAGAACACTAAAAATGAGAACTACTATCTCTTAGAAATAATAATAGCTGCAACATTCAGCTTAGTTTGACTCTAGCATGTCTTTTGCATGAAATGACAAATTTTAAGCTGTTTAGTGAAACACAAATAAAACATAATAAGTGGTGAAATTTTTCCAAACCTAGAGAAAATATGAAAAGGTTATATCTCTAACAAATAGAAAATCCATGCAAATTAAAATGAAAGGAATAAAAATAAATATTAGAAAGAAAATTTCCATCTAAAAGATATAGAATAAATACAAATTTCATAAATAATAACTTTTAACTATCAAATTAACCAATTTGTATAAAAAATGAATAATCAGTGCTATTTTGATTTTACTGGGAATATAAAATGAAAAAACTTTCCAGAAAGCAATTTAAAAACATAAATCAAGGGCCTTAAAAATATTCACTCCCTTTGATCCAATAATTTTCTTTCTAGGAATATATCCTATGGAAAAAATCAAAATTATGAAAACATTCATACACAGATATATTCATCATAATATTATGTATTACAGAAAAAATTACAAAAAACTACATAAATCATGATACATACATATGATAGATGAAATTTTAATGATTTGTGGGAATTGATTATGATATAAAATTAAATAAAAAGGAAGATTATAAAGTTACACATACAATGATCCTAACTATGGAAAACTATAAAATTTCAAGGAAGAAAAAAAAATGAAAGGAAATACACCAAAATATTAACAGTCTGCCTCTGGATAACAGGATCATGGGTGATTTATTTCCTTAGCTTCTTTTCTATAACATATATGTATTACTTTCACATTTAAAAAAATAAAAACTAAAAAATATTAGCACTTTTCACTAAATATAAAACATTTCAATCTAAGGTATTAGAGCATTTAATAAAGTACCTTAACTAAGTGTTAGTTTAATAAATCTTTGAAACATTCATTCCAGTAAAAAGCTGATTATATCTGAGAAGATATAATATACTTTTCAAAATACAGACATTCTTTAAGAAGTTCTTCATAGTTTTTCTTCTATTCTAATTCCTTTCAGTCAAAGGCACCTACGGTTCTTCTAGCATCAAAGTATCTATTACATATCTTAAATTGGTTTCCTAATCTATCATTCTAGAACACAATCAATTTAACATTCTAAATCACACATTTTCATCAACCTGCCTAAGGATAATGGCTGAGACCCCAATACCTCCCAGTCTCTGAGCTGTCCCTTTACCTATAATATCTCTATTTTACAAAACCAGTTCTATAAGGAAAGTATCATTACCTTGACTTTGTAGATGTATGAACTCAGAGAGGCTAAGCAATTGTCCCAACATCACACAGCTAGAAAGTAGCAGAACTGGGACTTAAACCCTGGTCATTCAATTGCAGTACATCACAGCACCTTTCAATAAAGCTGTCATAACATAAAATCCTGGTTTGTTTGGGTTTGGTTGTTGTTGTTGCAATTTTAACCCTTCCTCCTAAGGACAAACAAGGACAGAGTTCCAGAAAAAGATACAATTACAAAAAAATGTAATTAAAGGAGATAGCTATTAATCATAGAAAAGGATTTCAATCTGTATCCTTATCACCTACTTTGTACACTTAACCTATTGAACACTGACCTCACACACCTGAATCACTCGGCCAGAGATAAGAGAATACAGGTAACCAGGAAGAGCAGTGACAGGCTGTATTTTCCAAAAACAGCCACAGCAATATTTCTAGTCCCACATGCCCTTTCAGGCACTTGCCACTCCCTCACCCAAAGGCAGGAACAATTTCCCCTTCAGCTTATGTTGAGCTTTGTATCTAGGAACAAAATGCCTCAGAAGTAATACTGTGTGATTTCTAAAGGTAACCTATAAAAGGCAATACAGTTGTCCCTCCGTATCCGCAGCTTCCACATTCTCAGATTCTACCAACCACAGATCAAAAATATTCGGGGGAAAAAAAAAAAAAGAAATTCCAGAAAATTCTGAAAAGCAAAACTTGAATTTGCCACACACGGGCAACTATTAACATGGTATTTACATTGTAGTTACAACCATTTACATAGCATTTACCTTGTATTAATTATAATTGATAATTATAAGTAATCTAGAGATGATTTAAAGTATATAGGAGAATGAAAATACTACACCATTTTAAATACAGGATTGATCATCCCCCGATTTTGGTATCCTGGGGAAGTACCAAGGACGACTGTATAGGTGCTTTCTCTCTCTCTCTCTCTCTCTCTGGCTCTAACTCGCTCTCTTCTCCCTCCCTCCCATTTTCCTCTCCCGCTCTATTTTCTCTCCCTCATCCCCCTCTTCCCTCCCTCTCACCCTTCCAACCTAGTCACCATACTGTAAGGAAGCCTAGGTGACATGGAAAGGCTACAAATAGGTGCTCTAACCCAGATTCCCAGTTGTAATCTCAGCTGACAGCCAGCACCGCCCAGCAGACATGTTCCTGAACAAACCTTCACATGATTCTGGCCCTCCCCTTTGAGCCACACAGCTGACACAAAGTGTAGCAAAGACAAACTATGCCAAATGAACCCTTCCAAATCACAGACTCCTTAAATGTTTTTAAGCCACTAAGTTTTACAGTGGTTTGTCAAGTCGTAAGGGTCACCAAAACAGATATTTGGGGCTGTATTCACAGCAAGTTAAAGAGTTTTGTGATCATTCCATTCAAACTTGTATGATAACTTTCTGCAATTATCCTCTTTAAAGTAGCTAAACCATAGCCAGCCCATAGCTCCTTTGACTTTGATTGGTCTTTGGAAACCTGAACCTTCAGGGCTGCTTGATTCTCCTTTTAGAGTCAAACTGTATACCTTGTTGAAATAAAGTTTCACTTTGAAGGTTGGTGTGAGGTGTCACATCCTTTCAGGGTGCAGTTCTAAGCAAGGATGCCAAGAAACTCCCCTCTAGAAGACAGTCGTGGCACCCGTGTTTTAGCTGACACCACAAAAGACACTTGTAGAAAGTTATCATCAATTACCAATGCTCCCTAGAGTACAGTAGTTCCACAAAATACTTTTTTAAACATCTTTATTGAAGTATAATTGCTTTACAATGGTGTGTTAGTTTCTGCTTTACAACAAAGTGAATCAGTTATACATACACATATGTTCCCATATCTCTTCCCTCTTGCATCTCCCTCCCTCCCACCCTCCCTATCCCACCCCTCTAGGTGGTCACAAAGCACCGAGCAACAAAATATTTTTAAGTATAGAGAATGCAGAGTAAAACAGTGCAGAGTGAAACACACACAGATTTGAGTGGAAAGGGAAAAAAGAATGACAAAACATTGCACTTCTTATGCAGACACTCTGTACTCTGCAGATTTGTCTACCAATTTAGGCCAGTGTACTGTTTATTGACTGCCTTGACTTTTCATTTTTTATATAGCTTCAAATGCAATTTCTAATCAAATGAGCTGAAATAAGTTAAAAACTTCTCCTTTTTCGTGTAAATATAATTTTACCAGCTACAAAACATTTCAGTGATGAGGTGTGCATGAAGCCAACTAAATGTAAATAGAACAGAAACACTGAAATCAGTTTACTTCATAGCTTTTAGGAAGGAATTTTAGAATGGTAGTGGCAAGTATCACATTAAAAAATTAACCAGTTAGTTATTTGTAGAGATAAATGATCAAACGATATGATCATAACATGTTCCTTGATGATAAAATACATCAGGTTGGTAATCAAATACAAACTCCATGAAGATGAGCCCAAAAAAAAAAGCTTTTGTTTTAGGCATAGTTTTCACTAGCACAAGACCTTTTTTTGTTTTGTTTTAAGACCTTTTTGACAGTATAATGAAGACCAAACCTTTTTTTCCTGTTAAACCTAGCTCTCTCATAGCTCTAACCTCCCAATAAAATCTTATTGCAGCTCACACAGTATAGGAAATACTAACACCACTGGAAAAGTAAAATTCTTCTGTTCTTCTTCATTAACTTTTGAGAGTGTGGTTTATGTTCATCAGATTGTTAAGGAACCATTGACGGAAACTGCCCCCCATGGCCAGGCAGGATGATCACCACCTGCATGAGTTGTCTGGCAACAGGAGGTCCCAACACGGAACACAGTGCTGCAGCTGAAATGTAACCAGGAGGATTCAGGAGGGGCCAAGAGGAGGGAGGAGACGCCAGTCCATATGTCCTGCCAACCTCCCAGAAAACTTTGCACTGGAATCCATCTTGGCTGAGAAATGCACACACCACCAAGAAGGACCCTGAGTCAGACCAAATATGGGCCCAGCAAGATGATTGGCCAGAGACAACCCAGAAACTAACCCCATTACCATAAAACCTGAGACTGCGAGCCATGTGGCAGAGCAGTTTTCCTGGGTTCCCTTACCCCGCTGCTCCCCACTCGGGCACCCCTTCCCCATAAAGTTTTTTGCTTTGTCAGCCCGTGTGCCTCCTTGGACAATTCATTTCCGAGTATTAGACAAGAGCCACTCTTGGGCCCTGGAAGGGGTCCTCCTTCCTGCAAAAACATGAGTTGCTAAAATATATGTCATATATAATGGATACAGAGTTCATTGCCAAAACAATTTATATCCAATCCTTTGACGGAAATAATATTCTTCAAATACCTAAACTTCAGATTGAAAAGAAAGAAAATGAATCCAAAAGTTTATCTGTTATCCCTCCTTCTTTTGAGGGGGAAAAAAAAACTGTACAAAAGAAATTACAATCTATAAGCCTACAAAACTATAGAGAACAGTGAAAACCAAGGTGAAGGTTTACAAATATTTATGCTTTTTGAAATCAAATGTTAAGATGAATTTATCCTTTGTAGTCCATATCTGTCGTGTAAAACACTAAGGAATCTAATAAGTTTTAAGGGTTGGTTTGATATAATGTGAACTAAACAGTTGAAAATACTCAAAACTTTAAAGCACACTGGTTACTAGAGCAGGTTTTCAAGACTGATTGGGTAAACTAACCTATACAAACCTAAAAATAGGGAGTGACAAGTGAAAGTTTGTTAAGAATTTGCAACAATTCCTACTACAGAGAAGTTTTTCATTAAAAAAGAAACAATCCATGGCCCGCAGGCCTCTTTTGTTTTAATCTCAATGAGAATACCCTTGGAATTGGCTATAGATCCTGCCATTCCCTATGGTGTATTCCTGGATATTCCAATGCTCCTTTAAGAATCCAAGTTAGTGAAATCTACTTTAGACCCTAAGACTTGGGAAGAGACCATCTGATTTATACATAGCGATATCTCAAGCCCCTGGTAGAGCACATACATTCAAAATATGTTTGTTGAATGAATTAGAAGGAGGGATACAGGTAAGGAAAGAACAAAAGAGGAAGGAAGAGAGGGAACAGATGCCCTGCTACAAACATGAATAACAAAAGGGTCAAACTGTACAAGAAAATGTAATTATTTCCCAAGAAAAAAATTCCCAATAAAAATGTACGCTTAGATTCTTGCTAAAAATTCTTGCTTTGGAAATTCTTGCTGTTTTACCCTTTGACCATAGCAGTTGTTCCAAAATCTTTTCCTCTTTTTGAAAGTTCTCAACACCACTTCTGCCTATTCACTCTTAGTAGATGACCACTCTTTTCCTTCAATAAATTTTCTAAGTCATTTAACATGAGCAACTAAACTCTTCCTATAAATTATAAGCAGACACTTATCCTGGAACAGGAGGGAAGGGGGCATGGCACAACCTTTACAAGAATGACACAGCCATAGGACATGACAAAAACCGATTAGAACCAACTAGATCCAAGCTAGGGAAAGATTTGACTTCCAGTGGACCTTGAGCCTCATTATGCGCTCACTGTAATGCACTAGCATGCTAAGTGACACCCCCCCCCCCACCAGCACCATGACAGTTCTGAGGCCAACCATAAAAGGTCAAAGAGTGGGCAGTGGCCCAATTCCTGGAAATCCCTGCCCCTTCCCCAGAAATAGTTGGAATAGTCCTCCCACTCATTAGCCCTATGAAATTACCCAGCCCATAAAAACTAACCACCCCATTCTGGGGGACCTCTTGCCTTCTGAGATGGCCCACACTCTGTCTGTGGACTGTGTTTCTCTCTAAATAAGTCCACTTCTTACCTATCACTTTGTCTCTCACTAAATTCTTTCTGCGATGAGACATCAAGAACCTGGGCTTCATTAAGTCCTGAGACCAGGTGTGTAATCTCAATTAAAAGACCGTGGGCTCAACTCCCAATCTGGGTTTAGGCTGGGTTCTGGTCCCGGCACGTGGGTTCAAGTCCTATCTGAGTTGCACAGTGTCAGTCCCACATATTTTATTTCCCTGCCAACTCATAAAGAAAATCCTTTTTCTCTCAAAGTTTAGCCCACACACCTGTGTTAAACACGCCCACTATCCTTTAAGACCATGAACCACCAATCACTCCCTCTCTAAAAGCTTCAATCCCTTTCTTATCACCTATGCCTTTGTAGCTTTTGACAAATTAATCCATTTGCCTCAACCATTAAAATCCTTTGCCTTAATCCTTTATCATTTCAACTCTGTCCACTAAATTTTTCACCGGAGTCTATTTCACTGTCTCCACATCAGTGAAGACATATAGTTGTGTATCTTCAAACTCACTCTTCAATCCTTTATTTGGTTTCTAATCATACTACTCTGCCAAAGTTGCCCTCAAGAGCCTCCAGTGGTCACCAAACACCAAATGAGCTTCACTTGGTCCTCATGTAATCGAACAAAGTTTGTGTGCCGAGGCACAGTGAGGCCAAATAAACTTGAAGTCGGAGTTTGGAGCAGAGAAAGGTTTACTGCAGGACCAAGCAAGGAGAATGGGTGGCTCATGCTCAAAAACCCCAAACTCCCTGATGGTTTGGGGGGAAAAGGTTTTATAGGCAAAATTTAGGGTGAGTGCTGCAGACTGATTGGTTGGTGGTGAGGTAGCAGGGCAGTGCTCCAAGAACCTTGTGCTCAGCCTGAAGTTGCCATCCTCCACCTGGGTGGGGCTTTAGTTCTGCAGAAGAACTTTGGATAAGATATTATGTATATTCCTTGGAGGAGGAACCAGAACTTCTGCCCCAAGTCTGCACTATTGTTTCTTAAATGTTCCTCCCTTGCCTCTGCATCCCCTCCCTTCCCTCTGCATCCCCTCCCTTCCCTGATTAGCAACTGTTTGAACCTGCCCTTTGGAACTCAGGGAAGGTCATGGAGGCTAAATGAAGCCAATTTCCTACAAACAAGAAACAGGGGACACCGAAAGGACTTGTACCCGGGAGCCCCACAGGGTCCTGGTCTGCTTCACTCATGTACCTTCACATCTACATAGTATTTAACATAGTTCATTACCCCATCTTTGAAACTTTCTTGTTTTGACTTCCATAATAGTATACTCTTCTGGCTCTCTGTTTTCTTTCCATTTCTCGCAGGCTTCCCTGTACCTCCTAAATGTGAAACTGGAGGGAAGGGGGCAGGGCATAACCTATGAAGAATGACATAGCCCCAGGACATGACATAAACTGATTAGAACAAAATGGGTCCAAAATATCAGACAAGTCGACTTCCACTAGACCTTGAGCCTCAGTACAGTTCATTGTAACACATCAGCAAGCTAAATGACACACCCACAGGCGCCATGACAGTCCCAAGGCCGACCATAAGAATCAAAAAGTGGGCAATGGCCTAATTCCTGGAAATCCTCACCCCTTTCCCCCCCACCCCGAAATAGTTGGAATAATCCTCCCACTCATTAGCCTATGAAATTACTCACCCCTATAAAAACTGACAACCCCGGACTTCCCTGGTGGCACAGTGGCTAAGAATCCGCCTGCCAATGCAGGGGACACAGGTTTGAGCCCTGGTCCGGGAAGATCCCACATGCCGCGGAGCAACTAAGCCCATGTGCCACAACTACTGAAGCCCGCATGCCACAACTACTGAAGCCCACATGCCACAACTACTGAAGCCCACACACCTAGAGCCCGTGCTCCACAACAAGAGAGGTCACCGCAATGAGAAGCCCGTGTGCCGCAACAAAGAATAGCCCCCGCTCGCCACAACTAGAGAAAGCCCGTGCGCAGCATGAAGACCCAACACAGCTAAAAATAAATAAATTAAATAAATAAATTTTTTTAAAAACCTGACAACCCCATACCTGGGGCCGCTCTTGCCTTCTGAGATGGCCCACACTCTGTCTGTAGAGTGTTTTTCTCTCTAAATAAATCCACTTCTTACCTATCATTTTGTCCCTCACTGAATTCTTGAGATATCAAGAACCTGAGCTTCATTAAGTTCTGAAACCAGGTGTGTGATCTCACTTGAAAGACCTTGGGTTTTGGCGGGGTTCCAGTCCCAGCACGTGGGTTCAAGTCCCAATCTGAGGTGCACGGTTGATGCATGCATTCTTAATTAGCCAGACTTGACAATTCTGCCTCCTTAATCTCATATACAAACTCTCTTTTTCATTCCTATTGTATTACCACTTGTCTGAAACACTAAAATAGACTCCCAATTGGGCACCATGCCCCTCCAGTATTACTCCCTCATCCAAGAAACCAACTGCTTTGGTAACATTCCTGAAGTTTAGCCTGCCTCATTCTTCCACTTAAAAGACAGAAAACACACAGATTCAAAAAAACATTTGGTCTGAATCCTAGCTCTGACAATTACTTGTCATGAGACCTTGGGTAAGTCACTAAACTCTTCTGGTCCTCAGTTTTTCTTTTCTTTAAAATAAACTTTGTAATAGCTATTAAACAAGGGTTGTTATAAATAAATCAGAAGACCTGTTCAGATCTGACACATAAGAGGTGTTCTATAACCTTCAAGGGCTGTCCAATGACTAACAAGTAAGATCTATATATGCGTACAAGACAGTTAAACCCAATTATTCTAGTCCAATAGCCAGTTGCTCCCTGTCTGCTCCCTATGTAGGACCATGAGACCCTTCAATGATACACTCCGTACCTTTTGCCTGTTATGTGATCAGCCTGAAATATCCTTTCCCCAAATCTCCCCCTGCCAATTTCTCTACCAGTTACTTAAAGTCCAGCTAGAGTATCACACCTTTTAAGAAATGCCTAACATGAAATCATCTTTTTTTCTCTGAATTTTATTTGTACCTCTCTTACACTATGTATTCCACTGAAGTTATTTATACACTAGCCTTTCTTTCTTATTAGAATATAAACTCTCTGAGGGCCAGAATTATATATTTTAACCACTGCATTGTTCAGTACCCTATTCTACAAACAGAAGCATTAAAAAAGTGACACTTAGAATTGTGAAATTGATTTTCAGTACTATTTATAAAATTTATCCCAAATAATTTACATAGCCACCTATCTTGTCTATATGCTCACTATGAAAATCAAAGTAAAATGTTCAATAAACTGGGGCATGTCTAAAGGGAGATATGATTTATTTGATTATGTAATTGAACACAAAGAAGAAATAAGACTTTTGTAAGTCTGTTTTATGGAGAATAATATGATTTTAATAACAGTTACATCCAATCAATTCAAAAGGATAAACCCTGTCATTTTATTTTATTTTTAAAGATAATTTACACAAATTATCAAATAATTTCATTTTAGAAACACTCAAACATAACAAATGACCATATGCATGAACAAAATGCAGCATAAAGCCGTGTCAATGAAATTGCCAAGATATTTTACAAAAAGTAATCTGAGTTGATCATTTTTGCTAGAATATATATGTAATTCCTGAATACTAAACAGGAGAAGAAATAAATAAGCAAATCATACATAAAAGGAGTGATCAAATAGTCAACTACAATATTCAAGCACCAAGTGACATTATGAATGAATAAAAAAGACTACATTACAGCTTTTTTGTCACACATCTATTCCAGAACCTACAGAACCTAAACCATAGAGACGCCTACAGTATACAGAGTATGCAAGCAAGTACAATGTGAAAAAACAGAAGCAAGGATTAGAGAGAGTGGGAAGCACCTGCTTCCAATTGTCTAGTATATACAGTAAATAGTACCTGCTTCCTTGGATAGAAAAGCTCTAAGAGGAAATTGCACCACTGCACTAGTCTGTGTGCAAGTATATGCTTATGCTCTCACGTAGTTGTACCAAAAGACATTACCTGGGTTGCAAAATTCAAGCAAGAGCAAATCTGGGTAAGTATCAAGATAAACATTAATGATGCACCCTTGGTAAGGCTCAACAAAGAAGAAAAGATCTGAGCACAACTCTTAACACTCTTCAGTCTTCCTGTGTTCACACAACTTGCTTTTCAAACTGGACTAAGTGAGGACCCTAACTAACACTGTCTGGGGAAAGAAGCAGTATTGTTACTTTGGATATGATACCATCTCTCCAGTTCTTGAATCCCTGACCTCTGGGTAAAACAACTAAACCAATTATTTCATATTTTAAGATACATAATCTATATCTAACTATCTACATAATTGATTTCTAGGCTGTAAGAGTACAAATACTTATTTTCCTATCTATTTGCAATAATAAACATTACTTGCAGTTGACTAAACATCTGTCTCTGAGTCTCTTGGTTTTTCAACCCTCATGAGGGTTTAAGTTGACCATTAAGAAATCCTTAACTACTGCCAAATCCAATTCCTTTATAAGGGACTATGTAATGGCCCTATTTTGTATCATAGACCTCTGAGGTCTGATGAAAACTAAGGGCCCTCTCCACAGAAGTACCTACTTAAGTACATATAGACAAGATTTTACATACCACTGGGGGCGGTATTTTAGACTTTCCTAATGTCTGGTGAACTTTGACTTAACTTGCTCACTTTCTCCAAGACTCCCTTGGAAGTGTTTTCAGAGCCTAAATTTGTATACTCATCTCTATCCCAGCACCCCTCCAGTTCTACTACCTATCAGCAAGATAAAGCTCCTTTCCTATACTTTTTCTTCATAATCCCATAATTCTCTTGCAAATTAGATGACTGTATGCATCATGCTGTACTATTTTAACTGATTTTATTTTCTTCTCCATTGGAATGTGAGCTTCTTAAGGCCAGAAACTGTGTCAGGTCCTATTCTATAGCTCCAACAACTAGTACCACACCATGTACAAAGAAAATATTCATTAAGTATCTGTCTTTCAAATAAAGCCATGAGTTGATAATTGCTGAAGACAGGCAATGGGCACATGCAGAATAAGGCAGGAAGGGTGCTTCATTCTACTGGTCTGTCTCCTTTTGTATATATTTCAAGTTTTTCAAATATTAAGGGGGAAAAGTCTAGAAAAAAAGAGGCTTGTAGCTATACATCAGTAACCTCCACATACATGAATGCATCTAAAAACAAACTGAGACTTGTTCATTTTGCCTCAGAGAACTAGAATCAATGAGTAGAAAACAAAATTCTGGCTTCACAAAAGTAAGAACTCTAATAATTAAAGGTGTCTAAAAATGAAGCTGCCATTGGGCTAGGTACAGGCATACCTCAGAGATATTGCAGTTTCAGTTCCAGACCATCACAATAAAGCGAACATGGCAATAAACTGAGTCAAACAAATTTTTTGGTTTCCCAGAGCATATAAAAGTTATGTTTACACTGTAGTCTACTGTATGCAATAGCATTATGTCTAAAAAGACAATGTACATACCTTAATTTAAAAATACTTTGCTAAAAGTACTAAACATCATCTGACACCAGAGGGTTGCCACAAACCTTCAATTTGTAAAAAAAGCACAGTGTCTACGAAGCACAATAAAGAGAAGTGCAATAAAACAAGGTATACCTGTATATTCAAGCAGGAGTTGGCCACTCAGAATGGATTACTATTTAGGGGGAAAATGGGAGAAATGAATTCTAAGGGAACTTCACATCTGTGCGTATCTGAAAACATAGTTTATTATTTTAAAACAGATACACAGAAGTCAATATAAAGATAACTGTTGATTTCATAAAACATCTACAAAGAATGAAGTCCTTTCTCAAAACCAATTTCCTCACAAGCCTCATTTTGCAGGCATGCACTCTCTGGACATCAGCTTCCCCAGCCTTCTGTCAGGTCCTTAATGTGCCCTGCAGCCTCCATTGCACATGCTGCTCCTACTGGAACACTCTTCAGATAGCAGCTAACGCACACTTCCTTGGGGAAGCCCTTCCTACCTGACCAGATCATGCTCTCTGACAACTACCATTCTTTTCTAGAAAGCAGAGACCCCGTGTTTTTGCTCACCATTGTATCCCCAGGGCCTGTCACAGAGCCTGGCATGTTGTAAGTGCTCAATAAATATTTGTTGAATGGATGAATGAATACAACATTCCCTATGACCCTAGCATTTTCAAAATTACGATCTAAACTGAATACTAGTCAACTTGCCAAAATATAACGAAGCTATTTCTTTATCACAAGTGATTAAACTACCTCCCTAAAGGCTAAGGACAATAAGAAAATAGTTAGCTAGCTCCCAAGGCAATCTTTTTATACTTGTTTTATTATGAAAATATAACACATTTTCAGTAACTTTTAGCTTCACAATAAACACAAAAAATTTATTTCCCAGAACTCTAAGATTCTGACAAGCCAAATGATTCTCAAGTCAAACTGTGGGTTATTAAGCTGAAAGAATATACTGTATGAATGTGAAGTTTAATGAGGACATTTAGGTAATGAAGAAGCAGTGAGAGCTTCAGGACAGAGGGACAACCATCAGGTCATATATTTCCAAATGTGTGTTTATAAGAAATATATGAAAATGCCCAGCACAGGAATACTTTCTGTTGCTAAGAAACACTGAACACTTATGACTAAATTGTCTCTCTTACAAAGGTCAACAACAATCATCTCATTTATCAGTGCAAT